>NC_085864.1:19637254-19647254 GCF_034702125.1 Engraulis encrasicolus | reverse complement strand
TAATCTAAGACAAAATATATTACTACCAAATGTGTAAAATATTATTATGTAATGGGCTACATAATATGATACATTGCTATACTATATTGCCACGTAATATATTGAGAGAAAAACATGTTGCAGCTTTTGTTGCATAAGGGATATATGCGGAAGAGAAAAGCCCATCTCAGACTGAAGAACACGTATGCCGGTAGACGGCATGCAGGCTGCCTGAGCTGACTGACCACAGCCAGGTGTTGCTCCACAACATTGCTGTACTAGCCTGCTGCTATGCAGTGGCCAGGGTTGCCAGATGAGACCTGATGATTTTCAGCCCAAAAAATGCCCAAAACCCGCCTAAAAGCCCTAAATCCCGCCCAATTTGAACTATATTCTGATTTCTATGGACATAAGTTTGCAGAAAAGCCCACCCAACTCCCCTTTTAACCCGCAGACGGCCATCCTAAGCAGCCCAATTGAGCGGGAAACCACCCAATCTGGCAACACTGGTAGTGGCCTATAGAGATGAGGCTCCTCTCACTGCAGAGCATGCTGCATGACAAAGGCAAAGTGCAGTAACTACTTCAACATGGAACTGAGAAAAAGGCCTTGGAATATGAAGTATTGGAATAAGGTTGGATATTGCAGTAACTGCAAATTGCAATTTACATAGCAATATCTCTAAAACGGGACACGTTCGGACCATATTAGGCTTTGTCACAAGACAAAGGATGTGTTATTAAGAATATGTTCAGTCTAAACTTGAAAACTCTAAAGAATTTAACAAAATATATTACTGCCCTTTGCCTTTGTAGGGCAGAGCAGCGCTGGCCTTCTGCAGTGACCTAGACATCATCTTCTCTCGTTGCAGAGCATGCTGCAGGACGGCCAGCCAAGCACCAACACAGGAAACGCCTGTGGTCTTGACCCACATGCTGTCTTTTAAAGATTTCATAACTTATTCTACTTTTACACTTTTGTTTTTTTTAATCAACACTTTTCTCTTTTTTGTCAATTTAGTCTTATTTCGGCTGTTGTGTTTTATATAGATAAACTTTAAATTTTATGAAGTGCACTGAACTGCCTTTGTGTACTATACTGTGTGTAATAACCTGCCTTGACTCACGTATGAACTTAACTGACATCCCTTTCCTCACCCATAGCGTTCAATATGATGTGTTATATAGTGTTTCTCAATGGGGGCGCCACAGCCACCCAGGGGGCGTTGGGGAGCCCCAAAGGGGCATGAGGCTTTATGGCAGGCTTATGATGAGGTCAAGGGGGTGTTGTGGGGCTTATGATGGGGTCAAGGGGTGTTTGTCCAAAAAGAGTTGAGCGCCGCTGTATCACAGCTTCAGGATACCAACACATTTATTTTGGACAATCCATGCTCCCAACCTTGTGGGAACAGTTTAGAGATGTCCTCTTCCTCTTCCCACATGACAATGCCCCAGTGCACACAGCATGGGCGTAATTTTAGGGGGGGGGATGGTGGGGACATGTCCATACCACTTTTGAGATTAATCTACTTTTTTCACAAATATAATGCAAAAACAGCATAACCGGACAATTGGCCATTGAAATGTAAATAATATAATAATAAATTATAGCCATAAAAAAATCCCTTCCATGTGTCCATGTGTTTAGGCTACACAAATCGATCTTTTTGCACCCTCCAGTGGTGTATGTCCATGTCCATCCACAAACTTCAAAATCTTCACTTAAAACAAACACAAAAACTGTCACTGTGACACATCATTATTAATAGTCCTAATAATAAAAGGCCCTGCTGTCACCACTATATTTCATCTTAATGTGACGTTTTCCTCTCTTGGAAAACAGTTGGATCCTACTAATAAACAGGATGACTGATGAATAATCAGAGGATATGATTAAAAGTCTACACCTGTTACTGAACGTCAGCTCGTTTGCGTAATCACATCTGGCCCCTAAAAAAACCTAAAGTAAAAATAAAAGTAAACAAAAGTTTTAAAAATGTAAACAAAAAGCAAACAGGTTAGTTGTCCAGGGCTCGTTGGTGAGGGAGTGGGGGGCAGAATCGGGTCCTTATAACCCACTGTATAGGTATTGACAAGTGAGGGCTTACAGATTACTCTGTCCTCGGCCTGGCCAACACCCCTGCAACCCTGGTAGCTGGTAGTTTTCTTCCTGTGTGTGCGTGTGCGTGTGAATGCACGCACTTGCACGTGCGTGTGTGTGTATGTGTGTGTGTATGTGTGTGTATGTGTGTGTGTGTGTCAGAGAGAGAGAGAGAGAGGACAGAGTGTGGCGTTAGTGTGCATATGTATGCGATTCATGTGTGTTGTGCGTGGGCCATATGGGGTGTCGTATGGCACAGCACAGCAGGTGAGGGGGTGGCCTGGCTTGGGGAGGGGAGGAGGTGCTGAGGGGAGGGGGGGGGTGTAGAAGGTGGCGGCACAGAACCCTGGTGAGGGGGATGCCAGGGGAGGGAAGTGTGGATGATAGAGGAACGAAGCCTGAGGAGGAGGAGAAGGAGGAGGAAGAGAAGGAGGAGGAGGAGGAGAGGAGACATAACAGCTGAGCTGATGGGACTGGAAGCGGAGTTGGAAACATGGAGGGTCGCCAGGGGGCGGTAGCATGGGGGCAGGGGGGGATGGTGGTAGCAGGGTGACAGTAAAACATGAAATGCTAATTTAACACTTTGAGAGTTCTCTGGGACCAAATACACTCAAAAAGTCTAAGTGTTGACTTAACACTCCTTCTTTGCTGTGGTCAATCAGAGACAGCTGGGCTGACTGGAAGTGGAGGTGGAATCATGGTGGGGGCGGCAACCGGGGAGGGGGGGGGGTGTTGGAGTGGGTTGAAACAGAGACAACCAGGCAAGGAGTTGAAGGGACTGAAGTCGAGGTGGTGTGACAGTATCACAGGGGGGAGGATAGGGGGGTTGGGTGGTAGTGTGGAAGGAGATCGAGGGCAAAAGAGGTGGATGTAACAGCATAGGGAGGCAGAGAAGAGAGGAGAATGGGTGGAGGACGGCAGTGATGAATCAGCAGAGAATATGATTAAAGGTGTACACCTGTTACTGAACATCAGCTCATTCACAATAATCACATCTAGCCCATTCATTCCCTGTGAAAAAAGTAAGGAAGTAGCCAATTCATTCCCTTTGAGGAGAGTAATGAAGGAGGAAGGAGAGAACAGTGAGGAAGGGAGGGAAAGAGGGAGGGAGGTGGAGCGTAAGTAGAAGGTACATGGCTATGTGGAGATGAAGGGAGTTAAAGATCATATTGTGTAAATGGAGGAAGAGATGGATGGGTGTTGGGGGGGGGGGTATCTGATGGTCAGGGATCCTGCTAAGGTTTTGGAGGCCATTAGCATAACTGGTCAGGAAGCCCCTCTCATAATTAAATAATATCAATAATAATGATAATGATAATAATAATAATAATAATAATAATAATAATAATAATAATATAATAATAACTAGAAATGCACTTAGAGAGTTAGAGACCTCCACCGAGGAAAATATTTGTTAGAACATTTGACTATTTTTATTTGAAGTCTCTCTGCCTTGTTTTTGGGGAGTTAGAAATTGGAATGTCAAAATTCGCCCTCTCCCACAATTCAATTTGCGGTTATCAGAGGCATCTAGATTTGTAGACTAGCAATGGGGATGAATCTTTTTTTTAAATCCTGGTTCCGGTTCTTGATCCAGATCACCACCAAAATGTGATCACTTATTCCTTTGGTAATTTCCAACAACTCCACAAACTTTAAGTCAAATCCGGTTCACAAGTTTTGGAGTTATCCCTCTCTGGTTATCCTGCTGACAGACAAACAGACAAAAAGACAAACAGACAAACAGACAACACGATCGAAAACAAAACGTGGAGGAGGTAATAATACGTTTTTTTTTTTAGTCAATCTCAATTTAGGAGGCCCCAATTTTGGGGGCTAAGTGGTTGAGGCCCTAAGCACTCTGCTTGTTCTGCTGATGCCTAGCGGCGGCCCTGGTGAGGGTGATGCAGTGCCATTTTGTCAGGTGATGGAGATGGCAGGTGGGTGGCTGTGGGGGCGGTGGAGGTTGGGGCGGAGGAGGTTGGGGCGGAGGAGGTTGGTGGATGTAGAAAGCTGTGTTGTAGGTGGCAGTGTAGAACAGGAGGAATGGAGGGGTGTAGGGGGTGATGATGTTGCCATGGGACTGGTATGGGGTGGTGGGAGATGTCATATGGCTTGGCATTTTGGAGACAGCCATTGGTGGTGGTATTGTGGAATCGGAGGTAGCGATGGAAAGAGGGAGGAAGGGAGGGGTGGGGGGGGGGGAGGGGGAGGGGGTGGGGGTGATGCTGTGATGTGTCGTTGCAGGATGGGAGATGGGGGTGATGTGGGTTGGCGTTCTGGAGATGGCACGTTTAGTAGGTGGCAGCGTGGAAAGGGAAGGGAGGTAGAGATGGGGAGAGGGAGGGGGGCTGCTGATGCCGTGATGTGTCGTTAGAGGACGGGCGAGGGTACGGGGGAAGGTGAGTGAGGGGGTGATATGGGTTGGCGTATTGGAGACGAACGTTTAATTGTGGAGCTGTGAGAATATGGCAGGCAGCATGGAAGCCGCACAGGTGGGGAGGGGGACAAAGGGGTCACTTGTCCCGGGCCCAGGGAGAGAGGGGGCCCAGCATTGGATCCTCATTAGATTGTACTGATTGTGTTTGGGGCCCTTTCAGATGTCTTTGTCCCGGGCCCAGCCAAAGCTGTCAGCGAGGGTATGGGGGTAGGTGAGTGAGGGGGTGATGTGGGTTGGCGTTTTGGAGATGGCATGTTTAATAGGTGACAGCGTGGAAAGGGATGTAGAAATGGCTAGATGGAGGGAGGGAGGGGGTGCTGATGCCGTGATGTGTCGTTGGAGGACAGGCGAGGGGGTGATGGGGGAAGGTGAGTGAGGGGGTGATGATGGTTGGCGTATTGCAGACGGCCGTTTAACTGTGAGAATATGGCAGGCAGGCAGCATGGTGTGGCGGAGGTGACAGCTGGTATGGGGGATTTTTTTTTTCAATCGCAGGGGCGAAGAAGACTGTTTGGGTATGAGAGTTTAAATAGGCAAGCAGCAGTGTGTGTGTGTGTGTGTGTGTGTGTGTGTGTGTGTGTGTGTGTGTGTGTGTGTGTGTGTGTGTGTGTGTGTGTGTGTGTGTGTGTGTGTGTGTGTGTGTGTGTGTGTGTGTGTTGTCAAAGCCCTCCAGTCCTCAGCAAATAGCGTTCTCAATGTTCTCTTCCAGGACGGGCATTTTCTGTGACCTCATAGCTCGCAATACGATAGTGTGATAGAGAGGAAGGATACATATTGGAATACATTATTGATCAAGAATAATGACGTAGGGGTGTCAAAGATTAAAGCATTATACAACTTCAAAAATGTTGAAAATTCCTTCATTCTTTCAAAGAAAAGTTGAAGCAGCATACACGTATATGTCAAAAGTAAAAGTCAAGTTTACACAGTTTCCTTCCAACAGGTAACTTATCTGACTAACCAGTAGAAAAGAGTACTTGTCTTATTATCAGCTAACTCTGCTCTGGTTGGATCAGATTTATGGAGGGTTCTTGTTAAGTTTTTACTGTTTTTCCATTGATAACACAGTCTATTGACCTCTTTCGGTACAATGGACTCAGTGGTGTAACGGCTAGTAATGTCATGAGCTTTTCACTCCTCTCTCTCACAGCAACTGTATCGATACATACTCTATTTAATCAAGAACTCATCATAATTACATATCACAGTATAATATTTTGATCTTATCACCCAGTGAGCAGACGGGACGTCTTCTGATTGGCCGAGCAGGTGTCCTTTATTCCCCAGTAGCAGGACACCTATGATGTCATGCGGGCATGCGGGCGGCCAAGTTGCTTCTTTTCTAACTTTCTGGCGAAGTGCCGTTACTAGTAGAGTATAATATTTTGATCAGAGCCCCATAGTATAGCGTGGTCCCCAAGGCAGGAGATCAGGGGTGCCAACAGGGGGACACATATGCGGACAGTTGTCCCGGGCCCAGGGAGAGAGAGGGTCCAGAATTGGGTCTTCATTACACTGAAGCAATTGAGCAAAGGGGGCCTTACAGATGACTTTATCCTGGGCCCGGGAAAATCTGTCAGCGGCCCTGCAGGGGATCACCAAGCAAATGCTGATGCTGAATTTATCAGGGGAGTTTTCCAAGAGTTGGCTCAATATTAAACCAGGTCTAGGTAACCTTGAGGGAGTGGTAAATCATCTAAAAGAAGGGTCTGGAGTCCTCATTTTCTTAACTAAATGACAAGATACAGTTGTTGATATTTTTAATTAGGTCCCAGGTGTTACAGTATTTCTCAATTGGTTTTGTACATTTCTCGAATCTCTCTCGCAATTTGCAAAACATAATATTCATTCTCAAAACAGCTTTAACAAATGGCAAAACACCGTGGATAACCTGCAAAACCGAGTCTCTTGCTCAAAACCCTTATTTGTCTTTCAAAATCAAGTTTTTTGTATCAATGAACGTATCAGCGCCAGCAGAATGGTTAGTCATTGTGTCATAGTGTATGGACAAGCTAGTCAAATCAATTTCTCATGTTGTCAATTGAATAGTACACTCTTGAGGATCTTTTCTGAAGTGAAATGTTGTTTAGATTGGATGGGAAATGTTGTAAATTCGGCTTTATATTACATTGATCAGATAAGATTGAGATAGTTTCATGCATTCAGTGACAAAGCTTTTTGAGTGATATGACAAAAGCAATTGATAATGTACGAAATCACTGAAAATTGTACACAGCCATGGCATGGTGGAAGAGAGCATATGCCGAAAACAATGAGAAACTGATTTGACCATGTGCACAGGTAACACCAGGAAGTCACAATTGAACAAAGACTTTTGAGAATCATTATTCTTTTGTGAGAAATGTACAAAACCAATTGAGAAAAACTGTAAACCTTTTAGTATGTATTGATTTTTTTTCGCGCATTTAAGCTCTTTATTTATATGTTTGTTAGTTTTGTTTAGTAAATGTGATATGATGTTTTTTTGTCTATCTGTATTAGCCATAGCTGCTGAAATGGCAAAAAATGGAAACAATCAATCACTCGTAACTAAATGGCACATGTGTGCTATCTATCTATCAGCAGGTGTACCACCACTTCCTGCAGGTTAACATAGCCAGGTTTATCACCTAACCATGTTCATGCAATTACCACCCTGGTCCTGATGCCAGTTGATCAGTTCCTTAACAGACTGGAGGAGGTGTGGCATGAGAACAAAACCCCAAGGCAGATTCCCACACTCCCTGCTCCCTGCTCCCTCCCCTGGCCCGCTGCTTGGCCCAGCCGCACTGGCAAGTGTGGAGGAAGGTGTGTCCACCTCATTAGGCCGGACCCGACCAGACACACACCACAGATCAAAGGCCTTTGTGAACGACACAAACAAACAGATGGCTGGCCCAGCCGCGTCTCAATCGGCTGGGCACTCGACTGCTACACCGGCGACCCGGGTTCGATTCCGGTCCGAGGTCATTTGCCGACCTTTCCCCACTCGCTTCCTGTCAATAACTTCACTGTCCTATCACACAGTAAAGGCAAAAAAGCAGGAAAAAAAAATATATAATTTTATTAATGTTATTTATTTTACATATATGTAAGTGCTAAAGCCTAGATAAATGTTAGGTGTAGGCCTACAGTAAATGATACATCAAATAAATGAAGTACTGCTATTATTGTTGTTGTCGTTGCAGTCAAAAGGACTTAAATAAAATGATTAAATGGTGTTCAAGTAATGCCATTGACAAATGCTTTTCAATGCATTCAATGCAACCTTTCACCATAAACTGTTGGTTGTATGGCAAAGAGCTATAGGTAAGACCGGAAACCTACATTGAATCATAAATAATAATGCTTCTGTTCTAATAAACTATTTCCACTGATGAACTTGTTGCGGTCTCTGACTGTGTGATTCACTACTCAGAAAATGACACAGTACTCTGGGCTTCTAATCTAGTCAATCTTTGCAGATACCTACCTGTTCCTATCTCCATGCAGATATGTTAGCTACTGGAAATAAAAAAAAAGCAACGGGAGCAGTGTGCGGAGTGGACATTCATATTTTTATTCATAGTTTTGACTTTTTTTATCCTGCACCTGCGTCTTGGATGTGCGCACCACAACTTCACTTGACTGGCCAGATATGTTAGCTACGACATCAGGTTTTTCACTGTATGTCTCAATTGTAAACACCAGATTTGGCATATGACAACTGATGATGCATTCATTCATCAGTGGTGCATAGCAGTGCCTCACTTCCCGGGACCTGCTGTTCGAGCAGATGGTATTCTGTGTCTGGCCTAGTAGTGAGTTAGTGGTGATGATGATGGTGGTGGTGATGATCATCATCTCCTTTGGGTTTGCCATCCACTCACATTGTATAACTCAAAGACAGGAAATCCTGCCCCCTATTGGCCGAATAGATTATTATAGAAAGTAGGGGCCTCATCATAGTAGACCGACGCCAGTCAATGACGCTACAACAACAGCCCTATTAATTGTGTCTAATTGGGGACCCAGCGAGGAAAGCTGCATGGCATGGGGTACTTATTACAAGCCTAACTCTGTTTAGTTGTAATCATAGGTGTCAGTTCTCAGTTGAGGATGTAAGGCGAGACCTTTAATTAGCAGATCTAACACGTTTGATGATTTTAGTGTGTTAATTTGAATCAACAGGCTCAAAATTAATATGATAAGGTGAAATAAGTGGCAATGTTTTTAATGTTTTTGAAGCTGTGATTGACACATAATAATATTTTTTAAAACAATGTCGATTTCACTGTGTTAAATCTCACTCTCAGACTTAGAGAATCAGGCCAAGAAGAAAGTGTTAGATTCAACTGTTGAATGAACCGCAAAATTTACTGTGAACATTACTTTCTTTGATGTTGTCCATGGTGGCCTCAAATTTGCAAGTTGCACAAGCTGCAAAATATGCACAGTTTATTGGGGGCAGCCCCCTGACTCCCACAGATCAGGGGCCCATAAGAAGCAGGTAAACCAGGTTAAATTAAGAGGTAATGAGGACTCCAGGCTCTGCTATTAGACGATTTACCTCTTAACTTAACCTGGTTTACTCCTGAACCAGCTTGGGTCGGACTCCAGTGTAGAAGGGTTGAAATTGGAATAGTAGCACTATGTACGTTTGAACTGCTTATTTGAACTGCTTTTTAAACAATTATGTATAGTTGACTGTTTCAAGTCACGTTCAACAACAATGATGTAGAGTAAATCTACGCTATTGGCAAATATTACAGTGATATTACAGTGTTGTCATGACACTTCTATTATTTTGCGTGCTGATACAGAAAAAAAAGATCCAACATTTGTTTTCAAAATAAGAAGTGGGTGATGTGTATTGTTTCAAAAACGAATTTCATAAACCATAATTTGTTTTATTTCCAGTCTTCAGTAACATGGTTTTCAGAGTCAGTGCAGCTGAACAGGAAGTGAGGTCATATATTTACCGACCTCTCACCATTTGACATGTAATCTGCGACGGGAGCTCAGAAGCATGTGCTTCAGACAATCTCATGAAGCTTCCAAAAGAGCTATGGCTCAATCACGTGCCACGGAAAAGACTTTAAAAGTACAAATTGCGAGGCTGTTACGTTCAAGTCCTTTTGCTGTCATAGTGACGTAAAAGACAACAAAGCCTCAGTTTATCCTGATAATGTTGTTAATGTGCACGTTTTTTAAACTGCCAAATACATCTAACCATTTTTGTGTTTACAGTTTGTAGGATTGTGTGTTTTATCCTGCCGTTCGTGATATTTGCACTGCCTACAGTTTTTGAGAGAAATAAACTACAATTGCTGTGTGTCATGTTAAAAAGGTCAAAGGTTATCTCTCATCTGACCAACTCATGTATCAAAATATTCTACGAGTTGCCCAGTGGAAAATACCACATGCTGGGCCGTTCATGTGTGCTTTCCATGTCGACATTTGGTATTTACCATAATAGCACATGAATGCATAAATGCAGTG
>NC_085864.1:19587254-19632254 GCF_034702125.1 Engraulis encrasicolus | reverse complement strand
TAGGGTGGATAAATACATAAACATGTGCAGTACAGAGGATAGATAAAAAGTTGATATGCATGCAATAGGGGTGTGAATCTTATACCCACAAAACGATCCAATTCAATCTCGATTGACAGGCTACGATTCGATTCAGGGGCGATTCATAAAAATTAAAAATATTAAGCGATTCGGTGCGATTCAATGTCGATTCGGTGCGATTCAGTGTTGCATAACGATAACCGATCCAAAATCGGTTATCTTTACACCCCTATTAGATAGATAGATAGATAGATAGATAGATAGATAGATAGATAGATAGATAGATAGATAGATAGATAGATAGATAGATAGATAGATAGATCGATCGATAGATAGATAGATAGATAGATAGATAGATAGCTTTTTAAACTATATATCATGGTAGAGCAGTTCCCATCGTAAGCTTCCCAATTGACCTCATCAAAACCCTGCCAACGCTCCCCTTAGTCTAAAAAATAATCTATGATTCAATGTTGCATAACGATAACTGATCCAAAATCGGTTATCTTTACACCCCTAGCATGCAACATAGTGTATGACTATCTGCGTTTAGTCGAGTTTAGCAGCTGAACAGCATAGGGTAGGCCTATGAAAAAGTGTTTGTATCTGTTGGATCATGCTGATGGATATTTAAAACGGGAACCAGAGTGTAAAAACTGGAATTCACTATGTAGATGAAGGACGTAATTATCCAAGATGGACTCATACACATACTGGTTTCAGAAAATTGCCCATCAGTGACGCACATGAGAATTTGAATAAAGAACATGCTTGAAAGTTATTTCCCCATTGACTGTTTAAATGCTGGCTGAACTTCAATTTAGTAATTTCCAAATGCTTCTCGCATTCAACCACCTGCCCACTGACAATATTTATACGACCTCCAATCCAGCATGTTAATTCTGGCCTCATAGGCCCTACTTGATCTAACCCGAGCACAAGAATAATCATGCAACTAGAGTTAAATCACCTGTGTCAAATACACAACCGTTGAATTACACTGTCAGACTCTAACTTTCTAAATGATTTCTTTCTAGATTCAAGCCCCTGCTCTCTACCCCTCTGTGCTGATCAGTCAAAGTGAAGCCCAGGCCTCGTGGCTTGATAGGCCATAGGGTATACAGGGCATTTGCTTGGTGGACTGTTTATGATTTTGGCCTGGTCCTCCCCTCAATGTAGTGGTATCAGTCCGCGTGCCGCTATACAGCTGAAGTCTCTTAGTCAGATTTAAATATTATTTTTTGGCTGTTGTGATCCAAATAGCTTGTAATCGATTACTAAAAATGTTGTCACTGGCTTCATTGTGGCGGACCAGTCTTGACTGAAAATGTCCGGCCTGCTTTTTCATCCCAGTCCAGCCCTGCCAGGCCTAGACACTGACTGCTGGCAGATGCTGACTCCCAAGCAGATGCCACCCAGTTCACCAGAGGACATCAATCTCTTGGAGTGCAGAGCAGTGCTGCTTCTGCTCCTGGCACTGCGCCATGTCCTGCCAACCAAGCTAGACTAGACTCAAGTCCAGCGTCATCTGCCGCCGGGCTGAGGTGACGACAATGGACAGCTTTGGCTGGGCTCAGGACAAAGTCATCTGAAAGGGCCTCCGCCTACCCAAAACATGTGTGCAATGTAATGAGGACCCAATTCTGCCCCCCCCCCCACATGACTCAGGTGTCCAGGCCCAGCCAAAGCTGTCAGTAGCCCTGTGTGTACGCACTCTATCACTTCAAATGAGCACCACCCAGTTAACCGCATCAAGCACAGGTAATCTTAGGAGTAGGTGTGGCCACAGGTAGATCATGGCTAATTTGTGGTACTACATACGTCAGAGAGCCTAATTCACAACACTCAATTGGCCCTATGATGCAAAAAAACGACTGTGAGTCCAGAAAAGCTCTCTCCATTGACTGCCATTCATCTTAGTTCCCATGCAGGGGTGTGACTTAGGGTGCATTCCAATATGCAACCTTGCGTCCTCCACTTGTGCTTGTGGTCTCACCCCGCCTCCTGGCCCCTGCTCCGTGGAGAAAACAAATAAGTTTCCCCGCTGTCAGCCTAGCCAAAACACATTTTAGGGGACTATTCTTCATTCACCATCCAGTTTGCAAATGAGAAAATGACTTACAATTGAGCTTTAGCGAGATATTGAAATATAATGCTGTTGTCAGTGATGTCATCATGACATATTACTTCCTGGTATGAGGCCACAAGCACAAGTGGAGGACGCAAGGTCGCATATTGGAACGCACCCTTAATCACTTTAAACAAGCACCACCCTCATCAACCACAGGTGATCTGCTAGGGGTAGGTGAAGCCACAAGTGGATTATGACTCCGCCCAACTGCTGCTCAGTGAAGACCACCCACTTAGAAGGCTCTAATAACGTTGGCTGTTGTAATAATATGTTAATATGGGGGGGTCATGCAAGTAATAGTGAAATGTGTTTTGAGAACCTCTTGTCTAACTATTTTCTGTTGTGTTCCATACAGGCCAGCCGACAGGGGGGACAAACGGGTGTGTTGTCCCGGCCCAGGGAGATAGGAGGCCCAGAGAGATAGGAGGCCCAGAATTGGGTCCCCACTACATTGTATGTATTGGGGGAGGGGCCCTTTCAAATTACTTAGTCCTGGGCCCAACAAAAGCTGTCAGCGGCCCTCGTTCCATCGTCCACAAACTGTATGTAACAGTGAAGGAATGACAGCTATTCAAGTCTGTTTCCTTTATTACAGTAGTTTGTGTCTCTTAGCCAAGGATGAAATGTGCATAAGGTTAATATTACAAAGAGGTAGTTTTCAACAGACACTAAAATAGTAACCATAAGTATCACAAGGCTCTGATAACATAAATGGATGAACGTACCTGTTAAACTTAACTGATAAACATAACCTGCTTGTGCATTAAAACCACTGCAGATGGTCCAGAATTCGACAGCGTGTTTGGTATTCCTCTCAATCCAAAAGGTCCAATATTACTCCTCTGTTTATCAAGTTCCCCTGGCTCTACCGGTGGCTAGCCAGATCAAACACAAGGAAGGCCCTGACCTTTGCCTAAAAAACATCTTATCTGAAGAACATACTAATACCTTACTCTAGTTGTGGATGGAGGTGGGGGGCAGATCAGGAGGGGGTGCTTGTGAGTTGTGAAAGACCATTTCCTTAGTTTTTGCCACATTCAGTTCAAGAAAGTTCTCTGTGCACCACTGAGTGAAGTGAGTACAGTATAGTACAGTCCAGTATACAGTGATGGGTGGCTTCAGGAATGTGACTTCACTGTCATGATAAACTGCGAACAACTATGGGTACGTGTGTGTGTGTTTTAAAACTTTTGAAATGTTTGCAGTATGTACTGTCCACATCACTGCATTCCCTTTTTTTGTGGCCAAACCACTGCATTCACTGTACAAAACGGCAATAATACTGCAGGTTTTATAATGAAACAACGTGTTTTGTTCATCAGGGTATTTATACAAGCCACATTCTTTTATCAAAACTGTACAACATGGCTGTAGCCACATTCATGAGCTCCTCCTCCCTGCATGTTCTGGCAGAGGAATTTTGTGCAGTCCAGAGCAACCCTTCCCTTCCCCGCGCTGGCCTATTTCCGGGACCTCCGTCTCCATGCGGGGCATGCTGAAGTGTTTATTGTAACAAACCACATGGTCCACATTCCCGTCAGCGCTTTGTCTCTCTCCAGACCCTACACTGTGTGCTACTGTCTACAGAGTGCATGACCAGTGCTCAGCGCCTGACATCACCCTCACACCCTCACACACACTGAGAAAGCACAATCCCTTTTAGTTTGTATTACATGTTGTATGACATTGAAAATACAACAAACAGGTTCAGATATAAAATGTCTACAAACACACACACACACATCCATATGCCACAAACTTTTTCACCCCGTTTTCTTCTGCTGAGACAAGGGGTTAAAAACCTCTAAAATTAATACAAAATCATCACACTACACACATACATTAGTAAAATAATAAATAAAAAACTATATGCATAATATATAAATAATAATATTATGTATATATTATGCATATAGTTTTGTATTTATTATATAGTGGCACGCACCTATGATTTTACATAGTCTATCTAAAAGAAAAATATGCTTACAAAAAAATAACCATTCTTGACTTCACTAAAAGTATGCAACTGCAGTGTGGCCTATCTGTAGCATTTTAAATAAACAAATCATGTGATTTGACTAGTCAAATAACTAACTCTGCACGACATCTTGCTAAGGGTACGACTCCACACTCCACACAACAAACAAAACAACAACCCAAGTTGCTTGTTTGCGTCCTCAGGCAAATTAGCAGCGCTACACGATAGTTCTAGAACTACGGTTGCTAGGCGCCACAAACAGTAGCTCTAGCGATTAGCGTGCAACTCTGGAAACGCATGGCTGGCAAGATAAAGCACACACACGTGGTGGTGGTGGAAGTGTCTACATTTCAGCAATAAACGTGCATGCATGGATAACTGAATGACCTGGTAAATATGCTTGTAGTAGTGAGTAACTGTTTAATAAGTGTAGTAACGAGGATACAAGCATTTATAATATAGGCCCACTGGAAATTGGCAGACGTTGTGGTTGGACCCTGTGACATCTGCCACGAGTTAGTGAAAACACGGTAGGCCTACTATGGTAGTAGTAGGCCTATAGGATGACCAGCCAACATAATGAATAAGAGCAGTAACAAAAGCTGCTTGCATTATTCATGTTACATTGTTGTAACAGAGGGGAAACAAACAGCCCGTCACAACAAGCAGGATACAATGTAGCAACTTGGCCAAGGCTAACGTTAGCTTTCGACTAGCGCTATGCTATAATTCTACAGCAAAATGACAGTGCTTTAACTACACGTAGACAGCAGCGGTTCTATTAATCGGCGAACTCTGTGTAGCTAACCAAAATCTTGGCAATCTGTCTATTGTTGTTCGTGTAAATACCATAGTTTATACTAACTTCGTCGTAGCTTTCTGCTACCTTACGTAACATTGTAGCAGCTAGCCGTCCCGAGACGAAAAATTCCAAAACTATTAGATCTCTATGTTAGCCTGGGACAAAAAGAAAGCACAAATGTTTTGAAACGAATGCTGAATAACATTGCGGCGATCGTATTTCATCCCCGAAACCCTCTGCATACATGTTAGAAGTTTGATTGCCCTGTTACAAAACATGATCCCGTAACCACCGACACGACAACAACCCTGCCTGGCTCGGTTTGCTGTCAAACCGACAATCTCCTCCCCTTTGGTTGCCATGGAGATCCGTTGCTATGCGACAAAACACAAAAAAGAGTAAATTCGAACGTCTTTCGTCAGACCCAGACGTTCTGGAACGGCGTTTCCAAGGCGACGGAAAGCCAGCCATACACACACATGCAGAGTGGAAGAACCATAGACTGGCATAGGTTTTGTGTATGTGTGTGTACATCTATGCGCAGGAAGGACCACATGTTTTGTCCTTTGGTTTACGTTGTGTAAAACGTTGAGAGGTTTGTGAGAGACTCGGTCAGCGACATATTACTACCTTCGTCCTTGGCAAAGAAGACTAGTAGCAAGAATAGCCTATTAGCAAGACAGCTAAACTTTGTGAAAGGGGCTATGAGCTCCGGGGGGCAGTGGAGTTTTAGAATAGCGGAAATGTATATATATTTATCTAAAACCTTGCCGTTATTACTCATCTCCATCGAGTACAGGACTGAGCGCTCATCGGTGCCGTGCTGACGTCTTGCTGCTGAGTAATAACTTCTCACGCGCATACTTTGGTTCAGCATGTTCCCACAGAGGCATTTTTGCCATTTTAAATGGAGGCTACTGGCTAATTCTCCGCATATTTGGCATCGTGCGTCGTTCATTAGCCCCCGTCCGAACTCCTACTTTACAGATTTTCATTCACATGGAAATCTTTGCCAGTGGATGAATGAATCATTCCGCAGCCGGCGATATTGTAATAGTGACGGCATCTTTGTATCCGTCACGCCAGCCCACTGTCTGTTTTGCTGAAAATTCCTCACATTCCTTACTACGAACTGACAAGCGGAGGAATATAAGTTAACATAATAAAAACAACATATCAGTGATGTAATGTCAACAGTTAAGCATCAATATACAATACAATATAATATAATATAATATAATATAATGAAATATATTAATATAAAATATAATAGTGTGTGTGTGTGTGTGTGTGTGTGTGTGTGTGTGTGTGTGTGTGTGTGTGTGTGTGTGTGTGTGTGTGTGTGTGTGTGTGTGTGTGTGTGTTTGTGTCTGTGTGTGTGTGTGTGTGTGTGTGTGTGTGTGTGTGTGTGTGTGTGTGTGTGTGTGTGTGAGAGTGAGTGAGTGAGTGAGTGAGTGAGTGAAAGTAGCCTGTGTGTGTATATTAGCATACCAGGGAGCTCTCATCAGTGTCATAACTATTTAACCTAGTTCCCATATCTGCAAGTTCAAGTATAGGAGGGGCCCCCCTCTCCTCTCCTCTCCTCGTTCAGTAGCCTGGGAGATTCCTCCTCATACACAGTAGACTGGGAGGGAGTTCCTGACTTTTACGACTGCCTTCCTCTTACGTACTGCCCCACTGCTGCACGGCCAGACGACTAGACCCATTCAGTAGCTTAAATGCCCCACATTCTTGACTAATGGACATTGTAGCCTATATGAATTGCCTTGGAGGTTCCGGTTTGCCCGGCTTTTTAAAATCATCCATTCAGCTAATAATATGTCACTTACGCGACCAACGTTATGTTTGTCATTGGATTATATCTTAACTTAATATGTCTGTAAAAGAAAACAAAAGAAAAAAAATACATGGAAATTAGATGGAATGGAGATCATTGCAGCATTTTGCGCCTGAGATAAACTGTTTTTTTAATGTGAAGATAAGAATTAATCAAAGCATTTCTTAATAACTATTTTTGCCCTTGACAATAGTCAGATATAGCATTGCCACGAAAGAAACGGTGTTATTTCTGCCGGCGTGTACTCGATCGGAGAGGGAATCCCTAAACGTCATCGCCTAGGATACAGAAAACAAAACAAAGGCTACACATACCATATTTGGTTATGTACGTCATCGGAACCCCGAGGGTGGGACTAGGGGATACTACTTTACAATAGGCCTACTCCAGCGCTCTCACACATTCATTCATAGTGGAAGCGCCACAGCATGCTGAAATCCGACGTCTGGGCGCACAACTTGCGGGATGTTTATGGACTTAGAGAAAGTGAAGACCATTCCAACATGCATTCTTTCTGAGTAAAGGGATATCTCGCAAGCCGACACGGATGTCTTGTTTTCAGGCGAAGGGACATTACTTGAGGAAGCCTGGACTCTTTAGCGACATTGGTTCGCCAACCAAAGTGGATTGCCTTTTTGATTGTAACTTATCGGAATTAAAAACAAGAGATCTTGAGGAGGAACTCGAGGAAAACTTGAAAAGGTAAGCGATGCTTCTTTACAAAGTGGGTCAGGGAAACAACTGCAATAACCATACCCATTCTGTGATTAGAATATGTATTTGGAGGGAGACTTGCATAACACTAGTCCTGTTTATTATGGGGTCTACTTCGCCCCGTTTTCATTAATGATGGGGGTGCGTTGTGGCAGGTGATGTCAACTTTTCGCCTGTCATCGTAGGCTAGGTGCCCCAGCCGGGGAAATGTTCCAAGGGTTCCCCGGAGACCTCGATACCGGCTCTCGTGGAAGCTCATCTCCCTCTCTCGAATACCTGTCCTCCGTAGACTCCTTCGGGAGCCCTACAACTACAAGCGCTCCTACACAAGTGAGTGGTTTTTTTAAAGTTTGCTTTGCACATCTGCATGTCTGGCACTGCCCAGGTGTCATCGAGGTCGCCTGCTGTTGAGATGCAATGCCGTTGCACAGTTCGCACAAGTTTAGACACATGGGCAATATTTCGTTGTAGGTTCATCACTGTTTGCATCCCAGTCCTATTGCAGGCTATTTGCCATAGGATATTTGTGACATGTATGTCTAATGGTGTTTAAAAACAAAGCTCAAATGGCATGGGCCAACTAGTTCTCCAGGAGTTGCCAAACAACTTTACGCACGGCCGATAGGTGCTTGTAAAGTGTAGAAATAACTATCTGCTGCTGCATTAATGTTGTGGATATACACCTATAAATAGTACTTTGCAACTTGGTAGTTGAAAATAAATGCATACGGGGGGCACGATGACAGGACTTTTGAACTCCGGCGTAGTGTGCGCACTTGAAGCGCCACCTTCGCTCGCGTTCTCAAGCTGCGCAGTGACGTAAATGCGTTCTATTTTGGAGTGTTACGTCGGGTTGCTAAGGGGAACACCGTGGGTGTGACGATGGGAGGAGTTGAGAGGCAGCAGAGGAATTACTCCGGCGCGTCGATTGGCTATGAGCTCTTGTTCAGAGCCGCACGTCACTGCAGTCGACACGATTTCATATGAATATTAATTGAAATTTGGACTGACGATGGCATCGCCTCAGTTCTAAATAAAGAAAGGGATATCTTTAGGCGCGCTGTGTGCGTATTGTGTAGTAGGCTAGTAGCCCAGAATTTGTGCTGCTATTTTTAAGATATGGTGCAGAGGGGCTTGATCTGTGATGTCCTGTCTAGACTACTTTGCTCCTCTCTGCATCAATTTTAAATAAAATGTGCTGTTTTAAAATTTAAACACCGTTTAGGAACTACTGTTCAGTTGTTGAGGAATATTTATGAGTAAGGAAAAAAACACATACCGGTAGGCTATGCATAAGCATATTAACCATTTAAAGCTTACCTCATGGAATGTAGGCTACAGAGGAAGAAAAAATAGGAAGGAAAATGGAAGGACAGAAAGAAAGAAATCAATATAATTCAATCAATCCTGGATCTTTTATTGCTTTCAGTAAACCAATAGAGCCAAGGTCTATTCAAATCCAAAAGTTACTTTGTTGAAATCCAAAAGTTACATAGTGACTTCACATTAAAAAAAATGGTCACCAGACGCGGTTCACTAAATATGTATTCAGGCAATGTCCTCACATTTCATTCAGAGCAACAGAAAAGGTATTGCTCTTGTAATCTCACACTCTCTTCATCTGTCTCTTTGTCGGTGTCTGTGTGCCTTGCACCTGTCTATTTCTTTGTCTGTTTCTCTTGTCTCTAACTTTTTGTCTTGTCTTTGTCCTGTGCACTAGTGATGTTGACTATGATTATGTCCTTGTTTGAAAGTCGCTTTGGTTATAAAGCGTCTGCCAAATGCAATGTAATGTAATGTAATGTCTGCGCGTGTCCGTCCATCCTCCAGGAGTGTGCATCGACTGCTAGTGCGCTAATAGGCCCAGCAGGCAGCAGCAGTAGCAGCAGCATCGGCGGCGGGACAGCGGCAGCGGCAGCAGCAGCAGCAGCAGCAGCAGCGGGCATCAGTGGAGCTGGAGGGTTGGAAATGCCCGGCTCCTTCGTGCCTACGGTGACCGCAATCACCACCAGCCAAGACCTGCAGTGGATGGTGCAGCCCACCCTGGTGTCCTCCGTGGCCCCTGGCCAGCAAGGAGGGGGGGACCCCTCCTCCTCCGCGGCCGCTGGGGCCCCACCGTCCACCACCATGACCCAGCCGGGGGCCCTGGGGGTGGGGGACCCGTACGACCTGCCGGGGCCCAGCTTCTCCTCCTCCTCCGCGGGGACCGGGCCTGGATTCAGCCCGCCGCCGCCGTGCTCCGACACCCCTGGCCCCGTACGTCCGTCTCGGGCTCGCAGCAGACGCTCACGAGAAGAGAGTGTATGTCTGACTAACTGACTGATTGACTGACACAAAGTGAATTGCAACATGCAACATGTGATCTGGTTAGATACTGATGTCTGTGACAGTCTTAGTTATAAGCAAGTTATTAGCACTTCTTGGAGCTTTCACGTTTCAGGGGTGCATTTCTCGAAACCATAGTTGCTTACTATGTTACTTTGTTGTTTGCAATTTAATTTCCCATTGGCAACTACCCAAGTTACTAACTGGCTAGCAACTGCGCTTTTGAGAAATGCACCCTAGGTTTCATTTAAGTTACATTTCCTTATTACTAACTCCTTTTGGAAAACATGACCCGGTTGAAATCGGACCTTCACAAATATATCCGTTGCATGTTAACGAAAGCTGCCATTGACAATATGAGGGAAATTATGCACCTCAATCTCATCTTAATGCCATGTGTTAGGGTTTCTGTGTAGGTAAATGAACATGAATAATGACATGTCTGTTCCCTTGATTTACAGTTGACTCCGGAAGAGGAGGAGAAGAGGAGAGTGAGGCGGGAACGCAACAAGCAGGCGGCCGCCAAGTGCCGCAACCGCCGGCGTGAGCTTACAGACAAGCTGCAGGGAGTAAGTGACGTCACTGCTACCGTGCCGTGTAGCTCCGCCTCCGCGCCGTCTGACAATGACACGACTCCTGTCTAGTCTTGTCTACAGGACCGCTGACAGCTTTGACCTGGCCTGCCCCCCCCCAATATATATGCATTGTAACAGGGTCCAAATTCTGGGGCCCCCTCTGACAGCTTTGACCTGGCCTGCCCCCCCTCAATAGATATGCATTGTAATAGGGTCCAAATTCTGGGGCCCCCTCTTTCCCTGAGCCGAGGACAACTGATCTGTTTTCTCCCCCCCCCCCCCTGTCAGCGGGTCTGCTTGTCTGCACCTCATTACAAAAAACAACACTAACAATTCACTTACTACCTTTACGCAGCATCTGAATGCTCTGGATGTTGCCTGTGTTCTTGTTCATTCCCTTGAAGTGATTGATGAAGTCAGTGGGACATCCATCAGCAAACCTCTTCACAGACTTTGGTTCTTTATTTTTCTCAACATCACTTCCAGTTCTAAATTCCATCATCACTTTTTCCACGATGCCACCTTGCATTTAGGGCAGTCATATTTGCATGCTAATGCAACATTTTGAGAGTAGGAGCAAGTCACACTATGGAAGTGTTAAATTCAACACTGTCATTTGAACAATCCTTGGTGGAGTGCATTGCTCCTACTCTGTCAAGGTTGAATTGAACACTGCAACACTTTTTTTCTATACAGCACCTCTAACCCTATCTTCCATGCTGTGTTGGACTGTGTTGTTGACCAGAGAGACAGACACGACTGAGTGAAAGCACCAGCACAGTCTTACGACCAGACCTCTAAATTAACACCTGCCAACCGGCCAAATGCTGGTGAAATGTCAATTTGGCTGGTAGAAAAGACCAACTTACTAGCCAATAATGAATGTGTGTTTGGATAGTAAGATTAACATCTACTAGTCATTTTGGCCAGTGATGAAACCCTGATCACAACTAACAACAAACTACTCTTTTCTTTTTTGTCTGCTTTTCTTTCTGTTTTTTTCTCCTCTACTCTCCCAGGAGACAGACATCCTGGAGGAGGAGAAGGCAGAGCTGGAGGCGGAGATCTCGGAGCTGCAGAAAGAGAAGGAGAGGCTGGAGTTTGTCCTGGTAGCGCATCAGCCAACCTGCAAGATGCCCTACCAGGAGCATCCGCATCCGCAGCAGCATCCGCAGCAGCACCAGCCGCAGCATCAGCACCAGTTGCCTCCATCCTCCATGGGCCTCCAGCAGCAGCAGCAGCAGCATCAGCTGCTCACTGCCCATCCCCAGCTGCCCGCCGCCGTGTCCGTGGTGGGACTGAGTGTGAAGGACGACTCGTTCTACCTGCCTCCCGCCTACTCGTCGCACCTGCCGCAGCAGATCACCGCGGCGCCCACGCCTGGCACCGGCGTCACCGGCCATCACCATCATCCACAGCAGGCTGGGATGATCCAGGAGGTAGCCTTTTCTACTTCTTTCTATGGGCAAGTTGAGGTGGCGCAGGGCAGCCCGTGTCCTCCCGCCGCTACCCCTGCCGCCGCCGCTGCTGCTGCTGCTGGCGGTGGTGGTGGTGGAGGTGGTGGTGGAGTAATGGTTGGTGGTGGTGGTGGTGGTGGTGTAAACAATCACGAGACCAGCACCAGTGGCACCGGTGGCTGCTGCAACCCCTCATACACGTCTTCATTTGTGTTCAGCTACCCAGAGGGAGTCTGCGGGGCCATCGGCAATCACTGGACCAGCAGTAGCGAGCAGTCCTCAGACTCCCTAAACTCGCCCTCGCTTCTGGCGCTCTGATTTAATGATGACTCGCCACAACGCTCTTCCTTCTCCTTCCACACAGCAGTACCTACCTGCAGTGCTACCTACCTACCTTCTCTTCTCTCTGTGCCGTATACCGTATGCTCTCCTACGTGGCATATTTTTCACTCTCTTTACTTGCCCCAAGCTGGCTAACGGGAGGAAAATGTGTTGCATGATGCATATGTACTGTACGTATAACAGAGACGTATTGACAGTAGCTGAGCAGACTCAGTTGTACTTCAATACACTTTAATAGTTTTTACATTTAAATGTAAACTTACTGATGATGTCACATCAGGCTGATTATATGAGCCAATGATACAGTAACAACCTATAGTGAGTCATTGATATGAGCCCTTCATTAGATACCCAGATGATGAAATGATTTAAATGATTTTTGAAATCACAGTTCAGGTTGACAGAGGTTGACGTCTGGATTACACTGTCCAGTCAGTGTAATGTAATGCAAAGCAAAGTTGGATTTGATGTAGTTTTGACTCTTGGTCTGTGCTACAATTCATAGCCTCGTCTTTTTACACTCTCTTACCAGGAGAGACACATACTATACGCACATACACATGTAAATACATTTAAACCACTTGCATGTGAGATGCTTGCTCCTCACCTGCGTTTATGCATCCACATTTACTCCCCTTGCTGCCATTATGTGTTTTTTCTCTTATTTCCCTTTGCGTTTTGTTCTCTCCACCTCTGTCCTGTCCGCTCACTGACTGTCTGCAGAATGTATTTTAGAAGAGGAGAGAGGAGCTGTGGAGGTGCGTGAGGGGACTTGTGATTTTAGTATCTTGTCTAAGACGTCACCTCAACCTCTCCCTCTCTCTCTCTCCCTTGCACTCTTCCTCTGCCAATTTCCTGATTTATCAAAAAAAAGGCTGGAACTTGGAATTATGGGAAGGTTTTTTTCCCCGCCCCTTGTCTTATTCTTCCTCTGTTTTTTTTTTCCTTGCATCATTCTCTATCAGCCAAATCTCCATATCTGTTTTCTCCTATTTTTTCTCCTATTTCTTTTGTGTTTCTGTCTCTGCTCTGTCTTTGAAGTCGTCCACATCAGAGAGCCCCCCGGCCCCCGACAGCCCCTGGGACCTAGACTGAACTCCTGAACTGCTCCTTCAACATCAGCCTCCTCCTTCTTCAACCAACGCCTCCGCTCAACCACTCCCTCCCTCCCTCCCTCCCTCCCTTCACCTGGCCTGGACCTGCCAACAGAAGACCGGCGCAGAGCGGAGCTTATTGCACTTCAAAATGAAATAAAAAACAAAGAGAGAAAGATGATTTTAAAAAAATGTAAAGGAGAGAAGCAAGCGGTGGAAGGACGCAACGTCGTCCACGTGTCAGTCAGTGACGACACGCAAACTAGGAGGACTTGCTACATGCTGTGTGGAGACAGATGAGATAAGACGAGACGTGCCTTGTCTTGGTCTCCAGGAGTGCTGGACGGTCCCCTGGTTTTACACACCGTCAGCCGAGCTGATTTGACTTATTGATTGTTTAAGCATGTTCAATGCAAAAGGGAAAGGCCGTCCAGTTATCGGAGTGTTTCAGGCAAAGGGCTTTTTCAGCCTCACGGTCAAAAAAGAAAAAAAAAGAAAATAAAAGAAGCATAAAATCAACATATTAATAAAAAATATATATTTTAAAAAATAAATTATCCCTCGGTTTCAGGGGTAAGGCAGAACAGTTGTATTGTCCGAGGGTCTCAGTATGGTTTTGTGTATGGTTCTTCCTTCTCTTGTTGTATATTTGTATTTTTTCCGTTGTTATTGTGTGTTCCAAAAAATAGTGTTAAACTTGACTGAAAAAAAGAGGCATATTAGATTGTTAAGTGTTTCTTTATTGTTACTTCAGAAAAGAGACCCTTTTGCCGATTATTTTCATGCAGGTGACATTTCTGTGACATGGAAAGAAAAGTATTTATGGAGATATGGAGAAGAACCGTATATTGCCTTTGGATTGGTGGGCTTTGTGATTCTGTGGTTTGTGGCAGGTTTGCTCTGAACATTGCAAGTGGATTTTGGCTCTGCACCCGTTTTCTTTTTGCAGGCCTCGTAGGTTTATCTGAAGACTCTGCTCTTTGATTTTTTTCCTCAGACTAATACTCCAATGGTTAAAAATCGAAAGAGAAAAAGAGAATTGCTTTATTTAGGGAGTATAATGTCATCCGAGGAATAGCCGTTGTTGAATGTGTGTGTTTGACAAATCCTTGGTTTTAGAGTATGAGGTATAA
This sequence comes from Engraulis encrasicolus, assembly GCF_034702125.1. Lineage (NCBI taxonomy): Eukaryota > Metazoa > Chordata > Actinopteri > Clupeiformes > Engraulidae > Engraulis > Engraulis encrasicolus. The sequence continues at coordinate 19,617,845 of NC_085864.1, read as the reverse complement.
CCTGACCTCCCATATCAACGACAGTAATGTTATATGCTTATATAAACCTATAACACCAAGATGTCACATACAGTTATACAGTATACTATAATACAGACTGTAGGGTCCTAACCATGTGAGCATGGTGAGATCCAATCACTAACTCACTGCATGTAATCTTACAATATGCCCGAGTATACTATTGCTTTTGCTCTGAAATGGATGTTGTGGTTGGTGATGTGTGTATGTGTATATCCCTTTCATTTGCATTTTGAGAAGGTCGATTGTGGCTTGGTTGAACAGCAGACACAGGTGGTAGTTCTACTCAGCTATAGTTTGATCACTTCTTATAAAACTGTCGGGTAAATCATTGAAACTGTGTTTTTTTTTCCTTGAATCTTGGAGCAACGGCAAGTTGTGTGTTAAATGTGCATAAATGATTCAAAAATCATATTGCTGAGCCATGTTTGAGTCCTATCACATGCATACTCTGTAACTCTAAAACCATGAATTTGACAACAACACAGATAACTGACTTCATTTTAAGTAAGTGGTGGATGAAATTACGTAATATTCTCATTTTGTTTTGAGATTTAACATTGGAATATTTGTTTAAGGAAGTTGTTGAGGGTAAGCACAAAAAAAGAGAAAACAAGACACAAGAAGGAGATGTCTTTAAATATGAATCCTTTATTTTCCTGTGAAATGTTATTAATATTATGTTTACTTTAAGCATTTAAATGTTTAACTGTTGATTTTAGAGTTTTGAACTTTTTTTGTTGTTCCTCCCATTTTCTTGTGCCATTGCTGCCGAATAGATGCATTTTGTGAGCCTTACAATAGTATGTTTGTCTACTGTTGTCCTTTTTTGTTTAGACTATTTCATCTGATTCGGTTTGGCAACGTATAGGAGAGTGTGTTGTCCACTTAACTTTTTTATGTACAAGTATAGGTTTATATGCATGTGTGTATATATCTATACACACAAATATATGCTAACAAACAGTATACATACACATGTTACTTATACACACAGTATACTGTACATGTACACAGATTGTAAAAAAATATTTGAATATAAAATTGCTATTTTTGTCAATGAACAAAGTGGGGTAAAACAGTTTAAGTCTGTCTGGTTTTAATTATATTTTTCTTAAAGAAAAAAAAATAGTTCACTGCCCTTATCCTCAAACATGAGACCTAATTGGTATGAACACTAACATGATAATCATATGATAAGCACCACTGTGCTACTGTATAATGTTGCATGTAGTTACAGGATCATTTAAACATAATTACTGTTTTGATAAATGCACCTACCATTCATGCTGCCACAATGTAGGTCAATGCCATTATGGACAAGGCATGACAGACAATGGAAAATACATATTTGGGTAGAGATTATTATGGGAAGATGGGTGGGCTTATTGAATTTGCAAAATGAACTGTATTTTTGCATTCATTGTAATGGGTCATATTTGGGTTGAAATCATGGTGCGTATTCTGGGGCTTGAACTTTGTTTTTTGTTTTTACCCGAGAGGGTTTATAAGGGGATTGGCATAGCAGGTTAAGGGGAAGCCCTCAGTAGGCAGCTAGTTAATGCATTTGAAGAATGTCCAACAGAGGGTAAACCTCCAGCAGTCATGTCATACATGTTATTGAAGAATTCCAAATCCAACTACCCTGCCAAAGCATTAAAATCAATGTGGTTTTATACAGTTTGTTCATGTTATTTTTTCCTCTCGTATCGCTGGAAAGCAAACTGCCAGTATTTACTGCACTTGAGCAGTGAGGATGGTGTAAAATAAAAGGGTTTACAGTGACCACAGCGAGTGTGTTTCTCTAGCATGGCAATGCTGTTGGGATTGGGGAAAGAGCAGAATTCCGCTTTGACACTTTATTCAGGTCATACAACGTTACAACCCAACAAGGTCTTGAAAATGTGGTATGACCTGAATACATGTTCAAAGCGGAGCAACAATGTGCGGACTTCTGCTCTTTCTACTATCAGATACACCTTTGTCCTGAGAGGTGGGATGTGCATACTCTTCCTCTTATGAAAATGCTGTTGGGATTGACACTTGGATAGCTCTTCCTTTCTTCCCATGTACTGTACTGTATAATGACACTAAACGTAAACAGCTGTTCTGCTGTTCTGAATCAGGGCTTGGCATGAAATGTTTTGCTCGCCGGCTAATACGCCTGGTGCTTTTCCCAGTCACTAGCCATTCATTTGTTGTCAGTTTTTTTTTTATCCCATAATGTGCTGAGGCAGCCGTTGCCTAGTGGTTGAGGAGATGAGATGGATCAGAGGGTTGCAGGTTCTAATCCCACCCCTTCAACTCCCGTTCTCACTCCATGGCTGAGGTGCCCTTGAGCAAGGCACTCAACCCCACATTGCTCCAGGGACTGTAACCAATACCCTGTACTTAAAAAAGTAGCCTAATTGTAAGTCACTTTGGATTAAAAAAAAGCATCAGCAAAGTATAATGCAATGTAATTAAAAAGAAGATATAGTTAACAGATAAATGAAAATAGAAAGACAAATAGAAATTAAGGCCTGAAATGTTATCTTTAGTGTAAATAGGCCTAACTGATGCACAAGGAGAAAACTACAGGCTAATGTGATGTGTCAACCACAAGAATAAGTCACCTGCCAAAGTGGCTGGTGCGACTGAAATAAGTACCCAAGTTTTACCATCATTTGACCGGCTGGCTGGTGCCAATGTCAAGCCCTGCTCAGAATGGATATTTTCATTTTTACAACCAAGGTGCATAATGTAACAACACAAAGGGGTGATTTATTGGATTAGCAAGGATTATGAAATAAACATGCCCATTTTAAATGTTCTGTATTTTTGTGTTTTTATTTACACATAAATGTACATAGCCTATACCCACAGTGCGAAGCATTGACACACAGAATATACCAGGTGGGGAAGCTACGGTATGTCTCGAGGGCCGTTTGTGGCCCTTGAGGCCGTTTTTATCTTGCCCCCAATGTCATTTTAATGTTATGCAGCTTCACATGAAATATGTCATATTTTGTAATGGAATCTTAGAAAATGCATTTGCAATACAAGTAATATTCAGGGGACCTAGAGAAGGTGGGGTCTGTTTTAAAGGTGGCTGCCTTCAATATAAGCGCAAAGTGCAGGTGGAAATCCTGGTTTGTGTTCATGCTATGGCCCTCAGAGGACTTTTACAGTGACCCCTCAAATGGAAAAGGTTCCCCACCCCTGGTATAGGTATAGGTATAGTTTTAAGTTTGTCCTGCCCCTCGGGACCTCTGTCTCCATTCCCACCCATCACCCACTCATCATGATAATGTGATGCTATGCAAGTGCAAGGCTACAGCAAATCAGAAAGGCTTTTTCCAATGTGCTGCAGTTTGTCTTTTTTTATTATTATTGTAATTTATGCAGCCCCTTAATGCACGCCGTACTTCCAGCGGCACGCTGTAATAGTCATTGAAAAGTACCATAACAACAGTACTATGACATAACAGATGGACTTTAGCAAGTTTATAGCACAGCGTTTTTAACAGGTTAAACCTAAGTACACTATCCAGTGTAATGGGCCCTTGACATAGCCTACATTATAGGTTGGGGGCTGGGTTGGGGTTCAATTCAGTTTGAGTTCAGCTAGAGCAAAGAAGAATGGCATTGGTTGTCTTAACACTATTGTCATCAAAAGCTTTAAGACAGGGCTGGTTAAATTGTACTTTATGAATAGAGCAAAATAGCTTTTGAGAAACAGGGATTCCTCAGTGTGAGAAAAGTTTTAACTGCTGTTCTGCTAAAGTCATGGTCATGTGTGCCACCTGCTGGCGATAGGAGGTAATGCAATCCTATAGGCCTAGTGGGCCTACTCGCTGCTTGTTTCACATCTCGTTGCTCATTAGTTTCAAGATAAATAGTATATAATTTGCATATCATTGGTCTTATTTAATCATCAAAACTTGAACTAAATATTACAAAGTATACACAAGAGAAAACAACAACATACACTGAAAACAAATAGCAAATAGTATGCAAAGTAGTAACTTTTCACATCTTTTTTCCATGCCAGTCGATTAAAGTAAGTGTATTATAAATTTGAGTCATTGACCTATAGTGCTGGTTGTGGTTACACGTATGGGATATTTTTAAAACCTGATTGTGCATTTTAAAACTCAGTTTATGTGTAAACAAGAGGCCAAAAACAATGTGTTTTCAAAAATATCCATCATACATGTAAAGAGCATCTTAATTAGCCCCTGCAATCACAAGCAGCTTTCTGTGGTAAATGTTTTCGCATACTGTTGTTGTATAACCAACATACAGGTAATATGTCATGTAGGCCTAAGTAACAGTGGGATTCTACATCCCTACATTTGGATGAATTATCTGGTGATGAGTGAAGATCATTGACAGAATTCTCAGTGCTCAGTTTTTCTAACGTTCAGTTTCAATTTCAGACCTTTCTCAATAAAATATTCCCAGAGGGCTATGTGTTTGTTTGGTTTCTTTAATAGGGGACTATGTGTGGAAAATAATTATACGGCATGCACAATATCCATTATACTTTGCCTTGCATTCCTCTGACAACCAGGTATTTGGGTGTAGTGTAGGCCTATTGGGGGTCATGTGCACATCTATGAATACCGAATAGTCTTTCTGGAGTTGACTGTCAAATTTGTAATTTCACTGCAGGCTGTAGTCTGTGTCACTATACTGTATATCAGGCATAGCCAAACTTCTGACAAAAGAGGAGGAATGTAGGCAAAAGGGGTGTTTAAGGTCAAGGTGGTGTGACTGTGGACACTCATCGCAGGTTCAGAAAGGACTTTTAATTTGCTTAACCGGAAATTGCCCTAGGAGGATCTAGAATTCCGGATGTTGGTAACACAAATTAGCACTGCGGTGAAGATGGCGTCAGAGAAATCAGGTAATAATGCGCTATTGTTCGCCATGCAGATAAACCATACTAGTTGCTGTGACACAGGTTTTCTAAATGTTCATTAACCATCCAGGCAGCACCCGAAAACATAGAATGTTGAAATTTGAGTAAAATCTTCCTTTGTTCAGCTAACGTTAGCTGGCAGTAGCTATGATACCTCGCTACCTTAAGTTGGTCCTTGAAAACCCCCAACAGGAAAGTAAAAGGCAACTTTCACCTCTTAGTTAGATTAATACTATCTTTCATTACTGTGTTGTGAGCTAAGTTGCCGCAAAACTTGTTCTTGGTTGCGGTTGCGTACTATGATCATCCAGAGATGTTACTTTTGCTAGTGTGTTAGCTCAGTTGACGGACGTTAACATCCGATTGAGGTGACTGTACATTCAAAAGTCTGGTGGCCCGTGTTGTGTGCTATCGCGCAGGCTGATTCTACTCGTCAGCAAATCAACATGCTTTGCTCCAAGTATAACTACGTGGCAGAAGTTACGGTTAAGGGTTCTTTTTGCCATTCATTCAGTCAGTCGAGACGCAATGAACCATCCGCTCGGCTGTCAATGAAAAATACACGTGCGGGAACAGATAGGATTTCAATGTCGTTGGCGAGTGTCCCACACTGCCTCGTTCCAAAAATAGCCCATTACACCCGTGCCCTCATAAAGCATGAGTTTGCAGACCGCCGAGGGGAGTGGTGTCCGGACGGGTGGCAGAACAGAGGTCCAACCAGACAGACACGGGAACGACAGCTAGGCTAGAACTAGACATCCCAGCATAGGACACTACTGTGCCTTTCTTGTACTTGAACAGAGATGTCGAAAGGTACTGGACTCCTTGCCTATTTTAACTAATCCCTGCTGTTTGTGTGTCATGGTTATTAGTGTTGGAGTGATCTGTTTACAAACAGTGCTTGGGTCTCATTGACGAGGTTTCATGCAAACATATGAGTCCCCTGAATGTAAACGTGTCGTTTGGATGACTCGATTTGTTTTGTTTTGTTTTTTGTTTTTTTTTGGCTTGCAAAGGAATGCAGGGCAAGTGAGTCGTACAAAGGGAGCAATAGTAGTCATAATAACTTGATGATTTATTTTGAATGGCCAACCTGTCTAAGGTCACCGATAACATTATTGTCCAGTAGCTAGATTGATTAGTCTGTGGATTAAAGCACTGTGACATTTATGAGGGCTATTGCAGGCTACGGATGGCTTGTTTCACAGAAAGGTGTGAGATAGCTGAGCTGGTTGCTCTATTTAGATGCTTGCTGGCCTGACTCAGTAGTCTGGTAGTGGGGTGAGCTTGTATTGTAATGCAAACTCTGCTTTTTTCTGATGTATAGTCTATATGAGTGGCATTTATGAGATAACTTATGGGTTATTAATCAGATCATGAGGCATGTTGGATATAAAGTCAGAAAATGATATCTGAGCCATTTTCACCTGCATTTGTAAAACTATGTTGAAGTGCCCATGTTGTTTTCTTTCTTTCTTTCTTTCTTTCTTTCCAAAATATCTTTAGGCACCTCAGAATGGATCCAGTTTTTCAAAGATGCTGGAATTCCTCCCAGCATGGCTGTGAACTACGCTGTGTCCTTTGTGGATAACAGGTAGGCATATATGAAAAGCATCGTCATCGTCATTGCTAGTTGTACTCTCATAATTTTTACCATACTGATTTGTTACAGCAAGTATTATTCCTGTAATTTCACTGCATGTCGTGTCTTTCCACAATTTTTTTCTACCTCACTTGTTTGTATCTTTTATCTTTGAAATCAATGCGCTGTGGAATTTTTTTCTTTGGATTGATCTGAATGTATCTTACCTGGAGAATAACGTTATGACCGAAACAGTAATTATTAGTGTTGCAACGATACCATTTTTGTCCCCGACACCGATACCCTACCTGGCTGTGCAGAAGGGCTGTAGTGCATACTACTTGGATGTAAAATCATTGCATGGCTTTGTCAGGCTGCTGCCTACCTTTATGAAACATGAAAAAGACTAATACAAAGTGAATCCAGCAAAACTTTTTATACGTTTTAAATACCTATGAAATAACTAATTTCAAGGCTGTTTAAGTGTCATACAAGCACCTGTAAATGGTATCGGTGTCCTATTCGTTGGTACTCGCCGATACTGATACCACCATTTTAGTGCCAATACACCGATACTGGTATCGGTATCGGTGCAACACTAGCAATTATTATTTGCTTGTGTAATGGACAGTGTGGATGATTTGGCCTCGCACATGTCCAAATACATTGGTATGCAAAAGTGCTCAGTGTAAAAAAAAAAACGATGCGAGAAATGAGCTTGAAAATGTATCGATAAAATTCTCTTTGCTTGTTCCGTTTTATTTAATTTAATTCATTTATGTATTCATTTATTTTAAGGATCCAGAAGACGATGCTGATGGACCTGAGTAAGGACATCATGATGGACCTGGGCATCACCGTCATCGGAGACATCATCGCCATCCTCAAGCACGCCAAGATGGTCTACAGACAGGTAGGGTATCACGGTCAAGACGACAATTCAAGATTTTTCACTTTTATTATGGCAGGAAAACGAAGTAGGATAGGAAGCCTTCATATAGATCCAGTCAGCACCTCTGGCCCGCCCATGAAATTGTTTGTTTTCCCCTTTGTATGCTCCACCGCTGGCCGTGCGGTGCCAATCCACTGCCATTCATTAGACACAGAAGAACCGTTTGATTAGCCACTACATAGACTGGGTGGCACATACGGAGGGAAAAACAAGTAGTCTCATGGGCGGGCCCAAAGGTGCTGACTGGATATAAAGATGGGAGAGAGATGCCGTGTGTTCCGTACTGCCGTGTGTTCCGTACTGCCGTGTGTTCTGTACTGCCGTGTGTTCTGTACTGCTGTGTGTTCCATACTACTCTGGGTGCATCCCAATATGTGACCTTGCCTCCTCCACTTGCTTCTCGTCATGATGACATCACTGACAAAAAGACTTTACAATTGAGCTTTTGCAAGATATTGAAATATAATGATATTTCAATATCTTGCAAAAGCTCAATTGTAAAGTCTTTTTCTCATTTGCAATTGGGATGGTGAATGAAAAACAGTCCCTCAAAAGTTGTTGTGGCGAGGCTGACCGCTGTGAAACTTTATCGTTTTCTCCACGGAGGAGGGGCCAGGATGCGGGACGAGGAGGCAAGGACACGTATTGGGATGCACGCTGTGTGTTCCGTAGTTACTGCCCTTACTTCCCTGGTGTTCGTGTATGTAAGGCGTTCCCTTTCTAATCACAACGAATTAAAGTGTACTGTAAGTACCCGAATGACGCTCTCAAGCCGGCCACTTTTTGAGGTGTGGAGTTACTGTACACTGTACACTGTACACACTACTGTACTGTACACCACCATGTTTGTTACGTACTTGAATGTCAGATCTGTCAAACTGCCCATTCGCCGTTATAACAGCATAGTTTTGCTTCGAAAGACAATCGCCATGTATATACCTGTAAGAGACGGGGTTATCAAACCAAAAAAATGTCAACATGACGAACAGTGGTTTCCTTTCTGAATTGTATTTTTGGCTGTTGGTAAACTCGGATGACACATGGCAACGGTCATTTCTGTTAAGTGCATCAGATAGAACGTGATTTGGACCGACACTTCACCCTCAAAGTGTACCGTTCTCTCTGAAGGTGGCAAGTGCACTCCGCCTCAGTACACAGAGCAGTGTGGAGTGTGGAACATATCAATGGAGTAGGGTAGCACGCAACTACCTGTATATAGTAGCATCAGGAAGCATGCTCGACACCTTGTGATGTGCTATACTGAGCGTTACATTTTTGTAGGTGAAAATCATAAGCTTGAAGAGGTACTAACTAAAGAAGCACTCAATAGATTTGTTTTTTTCTTTCTTATTTAATTACCTCACAAACATTTCAGGCCGGCACCCTTTCTCAATGTTCCCGAGGCGATGAAAAAAGAAGAGCCAAATCTCTTGAGTGCTTCTTTATTTATTACTTCAAGACAGGAGTATTGGTGCAGTGTGCCAAGATGTTTCTTTGGTGTTATACAGTTTCCTGAACCATTTAACCAAAAAGGCCATAGAGTTGCTGCATTCTAAGGCAAAGGCTGGGCTCTGCATCTCTACGCTTCGGCCACCATTACACATCAGTGTGTGCAAAAAACATTGACATTGAGGGTGAAACTTGCTTAACTGTGGATCATGTAGTAACGTGTGGAAACTACACACGTTGGCTCGCATTGACTTTGTATTCCCTCTTTGGGTTTGTTATAAATGGACTTTTAGCTTCTCACAGAATCTACGTTCCTTGATGGAGGAAAGTTAAAATGCACATGGGGTCTATTTTGTTTCTGCCTCCACCACCAGGCCTGGGACTATACTGCCGTGCAATACAAGAACGCAGTAACTCAAAATGGTCGATTTTTTTTATATCGGAAATGGGTTCTAAACTACCTCATTTGTCTTGTGTCCAAAAATGGTGGTCCAACACCGTCCCGTTTTGGAGAAAACTCATTTTGAAAGTGCAAAAATGACCCAAAAAAAGTTAAACAAAAACGCAGTAAGTCGGCGAGTTACTGCTGCACGTTCCAATGGGACTGGTTTGGGAGTAGACAGTAATACAAGCTAAGAACGCAGTAACTCCTGCAGTAACTCCATTTTGTGGCAGTAATACCAGCCAAGAACGCAGTAACTCTGTTTTTTGTGGCAAAAAGACACATAAATGTTTTTTTTTTGTTTTTTTTTTTGTGTGCATTAAATTTCTATCCTAAACAAGCATTACCAGGAAGTGTCACCACCAATTTACCGGCAACACAGTTGTCGCGCCATATGGAAAACTTTGAAGCCTTTTTTCTCAGTTTGCCGTTTTCAGAGTTACTGCGTTCTAAGATTGTAGGGCAGTATACAGAAAGATGTCTCTTTTTCCTCTTTAGGAACCACAGACCAGTCCAGAGGCCCAAGACTGGGGCTTTTGGAGTGTTTTTTGTAATGTCGTGGGTCACCGTGCATGGCTGATTGTCATCTCTTATCGCAGTGAGTTAATTGTATTGATTTACTTAAGTGTGTGTTTGTGATTGTGTTTTCCTGTGTGAAGGACATGTGCAAGATGGCTACAGAGGCCATCAACTCAGGCCAGACCAGCGTCCAGGCAGAGCTGCGGCGCACAGCCAATACTCGTGAGTCTGAGTCTGCACCTCCTCCCCTTCATCCTCCTCCTCCAACTCCCTCCTCCTCGAGTCTGCACCTCCTCTCCTTCATCCTCCTCCCCTTCCTCCTCCTCCTCGAGTCTAAACCTCCTCTCCTTCATCCTCCTTCTCCCCTTCCTCCTCCTCCTCGCACCTCCTGTCCGTCATCCTCCTCTCCTTCTCCTCCTCCTCCTCACCTTCCTCCAGTTCTCCACACACCAGTTCCTCCTCATTTATCCTCTCCTCCTCAGCTTCTTCATCTTTTTCTTTGTATTACTTTTTGTCCAATTGCCTCCCTTCCTCTTCCTCATGTTTTTCCTTCACCTGCTCTTCCCACTCTACGTAGGACCCTGTCTACATCTTCCTCTTCTTCCTCTGCCTCTTTGCATTTCTTTCTTCTCTACCTCCTGTTCTTTCCTCTTATTCTTACTCCTCCACCAGGCCCCCTCTTCTTCCTCCTCTTCATTCCTCCCCCCACCACCACCACAGAGAACAGACCCCTGCTCTTGTCCATCTGTTCATGAGTAATAGGCCTCATTTAAAGCTAAGGGGCCCCGTCATCAAACTCCTGTATATAAATATCTCTCTCTCTCTGTCTCTCTCTCTGTCTCTCTCTCTCTCTGTCTCTCTCTCTGTCTCTCTCTCTCTCTCTCTCTCTCTCTCTCTCTCTCTGTCTCTCTCTCTCTCTCTCTCTCTCTCTCTCTCTCTCTCTCTCTCTCTCTCTCTGCTATCTCTCCTCCCCCTCCTCCTCTGTGTGAACAGCTGCCACGCGGATGATAGCCAGTGCCCTGAGCAGGGACTCTCCTCCCAGCACCCCTGCGCAGTGGCCAGAGAACCGGCTCTCCGTCACCGTGGCCAACAAGGGAGCCAAGGGAGGAGCTAAAGGTACACAGACCATTTTTGTTCCCTTTAAATCAGGGGTGGGGAACCTATGTTTCAAGGGCCATTTATGGTCCTTGAGGCTGTCATATCCGGCCCTGATATGAATTTAATGTTATGCAGTTTCATATAAAATATGACATGTTTTGTAAAGAAATGTCAGGAATTACATTTGCAAATAAGTTATATTTTCCGGGACCCAGTGAAGGAGCGTCTGTTGTAAAGGTGTTTGTCTTCAATATAGGTCTAAATTGCAGGGGGTAATCCTGGTTTGTGATCATAGTACGACCCTTGGAGGACATTATAGCATTTGAAGTGGCCCCTCGACTGAAAACGGTTTCCCACCCTTGCTGTCGTTCAGTTTGGGAAAAGCCAATAGCAAGATGAGTGAATAAGGACTTTTATGGAGCTAGAGATATAGACTTCAGGCCCAAAGTGGTTTTGCCGCTTATCACGCTTTCTTTTCTTTTATTGAGTACATTTTGCCACATTTGATGTTTATTAACAGTTACTTTTTCAACACTTGGTCAATTAGCCATGCCAAAATGAATGGGAGTTATACGCTACTAAGACCATGGGCCTATACAACAAAGCTGGTTCAGGAGTAGACCAGGTTAAGTCAAGAGGTAAATCATCCAATAGAAGAGGATGGAGCCTGGAGTCCAGGCTCCTCTATTAGATGATTCACGTCTTAACTTACGGGTAACCTGGTTTACTCCTGAACCAGCTTTGTCGTGTAGGCTCCATGGCTATGTCTCAAATCACGCACTTGTGTCAGTGCACTGACAGTCAGGGTCTTTTGTGCATAGTGTTGTGGAAAAAATTGAGCACTATGCACTGTGCCCGAGCTGGAAGTGACGGCTGAGCATGGCATTAGCTCTTCAAAATATCAGTTGGCTACTGTTAACAATGCACAGCGTCTGGTGCTTGTCTTTTCATTTCCTTCACCCCAAAGGACAACAGTCACACATGAAATACTTTGGTTGGCATGAAAAGGTTGGTGTAACATCAACATTACTTACAGAATTAGTAGACTGTTGACCAAACTCTTCTACTGAACTGAGTGCCTCATTTCCTCCGTGTTATTGTCAAAATGGCCGCCGTTTAGTGTGTGCAGTGTCCATCATTCAAGCACTGCATTTTTCCGCCATTGTTAGGGGATCATCCTGGCACTTACAGTGCACTTGCTCAACTGAAATTTTCAGCGTGAGCGTCCTAGGGCACTGAAACACAGTGCCCAAAGTGCACAAGTGCGTGATTTGAGAGACAGCCCATATCTCCCAGCCAGTGGAGTGATGCAGCTGTATATTTTCTGCCTCCTCTTCGTCCTCTTCAGCGTCATCCAGCGACGCGTCGGATGGAGGGAACGGTCTGCCGGTGAAGCGACGGCGCGTGACTGCGGAAATGGAAGGCAAGTACATCATAAACATGCCCAAGGGAACAACCGCCCGCACGCGCCGCATCCTTGACCAGCAGGCCAAGAAGGGGAAAGGTAACATCCACCTCTTCAACTGGTAGAAGTGGAGGAAAGGAGAAGAGCGTTGCATATCAGTCCTTAACTCTGTTTTTGGAGGGCACAGTGCTTTTGTTGGGAAACATAACGAGTTCACCATAGGATGCTATAGGAGAATCCAAGGCCCCATCTCAATGTCAAGTGTTCTACCCTTGCTAGACATGAAACGCCTGGTGATTGGATACTCTTTGGTGAACTCCGCGAAGTATCCAATCACTGGGCGTTTCACATCCTAGCAAGGCTAGAACACTGGGCATTGAGAAAGGGCCCTTGTTTTCCGTTATTGTTTACACTTTTGACGTTCCACTCAAAATTGGTTGGCAAGAAGCAGCCCATTTTTACATAGCTCCATTGATTTTCACACATGTGCAGGAAGATGTTAGCGGTTCACTTATATTGTCGGTTACACAGCCCTCTGACATGACGAAACATCTGTTCTTTGATCTTGTTGGGGGGGGGGGGGGGGGTTATGCCTTTAGTTTAGATAGGACAGTGAAGAGATGACAGGAAGTAAGTGGGGGAGAGAGATGGGGCCGGACTCGAAGCCGGGTCACCCGCATATGGGGCCTCATTTATAAAACTTTGCGGAAGAAATGCGCCAAAAGATGGCGCACGCACGAAACTCAGGATGTGCGTGCGCAAGAAAATATTCAGATTTATAAAGCATGGCGCACGCACGTTCCACGTCGATTTCCCTTTATAAATCCCAACTGACTCTGAAGTTGCGGCAAATGTGCGCACCTGTGGACACACCCATAATTGTCTATGAATATTCAGTGAAACGCCCAAAATGAATATTTATATCTGTGGACGGCGTGCGGAAAGCAGACGAGAGAGCCTATTTACCACATGTGGAGCAAACAGTTTTATTAGATAGGCCTAGAGAACGTTGGGCAAAGTGGAGCGGTTAAGTTTGGGAAGTCGTACAAAAATAATTCCTCGAATTGCAGCATGTGGATGGTTATGTTCGCAAAAGTCACGCTATTCCAGAAGTAAAAATAAATAAAATAAGGATGGCATAGACATGAACCTGCCAAGTCATGAACATGTAGTAGGCTATTAATTGAGTTGTGGACAAGGGGAAAAATAGCTGCGTCAAGTTAACATCCCACATGGCATGTCCCCATGTGAAATTCACCGGTAGAAAATCTATTCGCTGTCTCATCACACATATGCACCGGGTTTCATTTTTTTTTTCAGCAATTGCTGTTAGCCTAATGGTCACTGCGCGCAGCTGTCTGCTTTCAGTTCAAAGCGACGCCCCAACTGTCGGTCGACATATCCACAGACAGCATGACATATGGGCATTTTCTAGTCTGTATTTATTAAATGTGTGTGTTATAAACGTGCATTATCAGTGTATAAGGCCAGCTGTCAAATGCACACCTCTGCTTCTTTGATGACGAATAACCGCATGGAAAAGAAATGACATGCAACAAGAGAAACGAAGCTGTCCATTAGTATGGCACTTGGCTGTATGCTTGCCTGTATGGCTGAGAAAATCAACTATTACAGATGCACTTGGGACTCGAGCAGATGATTCTGCAACTGGCTTAAATATTGACGTAATGCCTTGCAGACTCGGAACACTTTATAGCCTACCGATACGATTATAGCCTGATAGCCTACTGGAAAGGTCCGTGGTTATTGTTAATAAAATGTAGGGTATTTCCAAATGTAATGTAGGCCTACCCTAAACGTAAGATTTGAAGTGTCTATTAGGCCTACTTCCTTACAAAACATGCATGTGGCTATGGATAGGCCAGGTAGGCCTACTTATTATTTTCCACCATTAGGCCTACCAAACAACAAACAACCGCGTTTTCGTTGCGAACTGGATTAACTAATGTTAAAGTGGCTATCGTGACACGTGACCTTCAATTTTTTTCTTCAACCAATTTCGGGTCGTTCTTCCAGCTACCTCCCGAGGTCGCGTTTTCCGCGTTTGGTCTTTTGTTTAGTGCCTACGCATGGGTCAAACTTTGCGTGGAGCTACGCATGTTTACCGCCAAGTTCTTTTTCTATAAATACCAAACCTTGCGGTGAACTTGGCCTGCGCAGTCTTTTGTGCGTAGGCACCCGTTATAAATAAGGCCCATGGTGTGGTGTGTAAACGTGCATCTCTTTGATCTAACACCTCGCTTTTATTCCAACTGTGGATTGATCCATTTTAAGTTGACAATCAAGGTAACCAAATACCTAGTTTCCTAGAGCTTGCAACCTATGACTGTGGTGCGCCATCGGTACAGCCATGGCTTAAAAGAGAACGAAAATCAGCCGCAACTGCAATGTTGGAGGTAGTGGAGGAATGTTTGGTGCTTGCTACAGCTATGACATGGAAAACTAAAACTATTATGCTGTATTTATAAGTGGCAAACTAGACAGCTAACTTTCAGAAACAAAACAGTTGTTTGTTTCAGTTGCTGCAATTTATCACTGTCTGAACACGTGAAGAAAGACATTCACTGAAACATTTGCTGCACTTGGAACATTTCTTAACTAGACAAATCTTCAATTAGTGCAATAAATTCAGGCCACAAGAACCCATAACCAAGTAGCCTAATATTAATGTATAACAAATTATATTTTTAGATGTAGAATTGGGTGGTTTTGTTGCCAAGATGTGAGGTTTCATGCCAGGGATTTCGCCCACTAAACTGAATTGGGAATGTAATAGCATGTCTTTTCTTGCCACTCAATATGTGGAGCATGCGCAGAAGTGTGTAAACAAAGATTCTCCTGTTGCACCTCGGCTGCATTGGATGTAACCAATGGTTCAAAGAAGTAGACAAAGACCCTGCACACTGTCCATTACATATGCATTTTGCTCAATCAGATCAGAGATTTGAACGTTTTGATGCAACATGTGTAGACAGGATGACAAAAGTAACTGGTAGCTAACACTCAACTAGTTGCTAGCTAACTCAATGGGGCAAAAACACTGACTGGCCTTTACTTATTTGGCATTGGTCAACATTTGCTGTTGTTTATCATTTTCTAATTGTATTACAAACGGCACTGGCTTGACCTTAAACAATGGGTATGGACTGATCGGCACCAAAGTTCTCCTTGAAGACTTATCTAACACAACCTACTCATCACTGAGACTGACGACTAACAACGCTTTGCTAAACCAACCAACACGCATTTATAATATGCTAACATCACATTTGTTTCCTGAAAAATTGTGTGAAAGTACTGTGGTAGAAAGTTATTTACAAGTTTCTTTCCATGTTTGACTTGTTCAGCGTTTTCTTTAGCGTCTGTGTTTTCTTTGTTATTCCGCAGCGAAGGGCTTGAAGCGTACATCAGTGTTTGACCGACTAGGGGCAGAGTCCAAGGCTGACAGCACCTCCACAGCATCATCAAAGGTAAGACAGTTTTTATGCGTACCTTGAGTTTTTATGTCAAGTGAATTTTATTACCTGTACTGGCCATGAAATAGTCACAGCTGCTTAATTGGCCAATAAATGTAAAGGAACGATTTCCACCTCTGCAGCCCACAGGCGTGTTCAGTCGACTGGGTGGCGGCACCCAGACCCAGGAAGACAGCAGCTGGCTGAAAGACGGAACCAAATCGGGCACCGCCGGCGACAACGACGATGACGACAGTGACGGGGAGGGCTCGGTGCTTCAGTACGCGGGCGTGCTCAAGCGACCCAACCCCTCCCCCGCCAAGAAAAAGGAACTGCCCTCCACCTCTGTCACGGTCACCGCTTCCTCCGCCACCAAGCCCACCACTCTGCAGAGGCTGGGCAAGAGGCTGAAGAGGCCCGCCACAGAATCCTCCCCACCGCTCCCATCATCCACCTCTCCCTCCACCCAGGAGGGGGCGCCCAAGAGGAGCGTGCTTAACAGACTGGGCAAGGCCCCCGGCAGCCAAGGGGGTGGAGCCAAAAAGGGCTCGGCACACAGCAGGATTACGTTAGGCCCCTCCTCCTCTTCCTCCTCCATGCACAGTGACTCTCTCCCATTGGCCAGCCCCAAGGTGAGCAGCAGCACAGGGGGGTCGGTAGCGTCCGACTGCCCCAGTGCACAGATGGACGCTGCCACCGTCAGTGTGTTCAAGAGACTGGGCATGAAGAGGAAATAAAGTTTTTATTACTTTTAGTTTTTATTACTTTATTAATTTTTTTTCCTGCACGTAAACCATAAAATACACACCTAAGTTTTTCTTTTACTTCAAACATGTAAAAGTAATCTTTTACCTGACATGTTTCGACGGTATAGCTTCCGTTTTAATCAGAGACTTTTACATGTCTGAAGTAAAAGAGGAACGGAAATGTTACTAGAACAGCTAGACAGAATGACCATCATGCATCTATTAAACATAAAAGACAAACACGCCACACACGCCATAAAATGCACACAAACAAACACACACAGATATTTTAGATATTTTTCATTTTTCCTCAACTCTTTCTCCTGACCTCTCTCTGAACTTGTCACACAGAGACATGTTTGCGACCCGCTTTCACTTAACGGACACTTTCAGTTGCTACAAACTCTTTCAGATGGAACTTTGGAGTCTGTGTATTTACAAGTTAGGTGAAAAATAAGTTTTTTTTTCTGAAAATGTGATGAAATGCAAAAAAGGAAAAAGAAATGCATTACGGTGCAATACAGAATAATGGTGTGTTTGTTTTTGATGCCTCTGTATAGGTAACACGATATGGGAATGATGAAGATAGAGCTACCTTACCTTCACTTAGGTGACAAGTGCTACGTTTACATGAGACGTTTAATTCGGAATTATTTAACTGACTTTAATTCTGAATAAAGCTTAATTCCGCTTTGAAAACGTCATGTAAACACCTTGATTCGGAATTAAAGGAAAGATCAAAGTAAACTTGACGGAACTATTTAATTCGGAATTATTCTTTTGGAATTAAAAACATCATGTAAACGTAGTGAAGGAGCCCTCATGTATACCTAATAACCTCACATTCCTAAAATACCTTTTATCAACGCTCTCCTGTAAAGCACGTCACAAGCCACAAGCCCCCCTGATGCCTCGTTTCCCTGACATAGTAATTGGGTAGGTTGCATTTGTGTGTTTATTTGAATGTGTGTAGTGCCAATGCCATGGCTGATCGGGCCTATTGAGAACAAGTAGATTTTTATCAGACAATACAAGTCCCGTCATCCTTTGAATCCCGACATATCTTTGCTTTATCACAGGTGTTCGTGTGGACCAGAGCTCTACTGCTTCTGTGTTTTATTTCATTTTATTGAATGATGTCTTCGTTGAATGCTAACATTTGCATGTTTGCTGTGCTTTGACATCCCTTGTTATCAGTGATGAAATGCTATAGCAATTCTCAGTGCTAGTGAGTGTCATTCCTCCTTTTGTTTCCTTGGGCTTTTTGCCTTTCGGCCATCTGAGACGAAATCCTTAGGGTTTCCCCACTGTCAAGCAGCGCACAGCAGCTTTTTGTTTTGCTTAAGAGTGTCTCTCCAAATCACTATCCTGATAGCAACTGAGGATAACCTCTGAATTGTTTTTGCAAGAGGCCAGAAGAAAACAATAGGAGGAATGGCATTGACTTGTTTGCCCTCGGTCCTCTACTTAAAGGACAACAGCCCTATTTACAACATGTGTCCCCTTTTCTGACAAAACTTGTTATGGAATACCACATTCTTGAAAACAACAACAGATGTGGACATGCGCATAGGTGGCCATTCTAAAGCCGGTTGAGACAAAAAAAAAAAAGCCAAATAACAAAAGACGGCAACAAGCAGTTGGTGAGTATCACTTTACCAAATTGCAGACAGTTCAGAAAAGGGGCTAAATGTACAAAATAGTGCACTTGTCCTTTAACAGTGTGCTGCTAATGCTTCATATTAGGAATGCTACTTTTTGTCTCTTACAGACGCTCGCTGTGTCTCTGAAACGGGTTTTTCTGTTCTCTCGTTTGCGGCCATCATTATTATTATTTCTTCATTTCCAGCGAGTCTCAACACAAGAGTGTACTGCATAGCCTAGCATATTTTGAGAACATTTCATAAACTTACACTTAGTCACATACGATAGCGAAGATCCCCATGTGACTTGTCATGCTGACTGAAAAAAAACAACCTTTTTGAATATATAGGTGTAAACATCTTGCCTCTAAAAAAAAGAGATTTTTGTAACCATCTTGTTTAAATGGTTTTGTTCACTTAACCCTGTTCGACACGTTCCCAGTTATAATTTAGTTGTTACCAGAAAGGCAATGACCAAGTCGTTATGAATTACCAAAGGCCCTGTGTACTGTCAGTGGTCTAGTATTATGGTAGTAAAGGTTTTCAGTGACTATTACAGCGTTCCACTGGTGGTGGATTAGGGGCTGGTACTGCATTTAGGGGCTACCATCTCGTATCTCGAATCAAAATGGTTGCATTTACCTACATGGGTTATTTTGTGACTTATCTCTTTGTGTTTCCACCAATGTATGAAGTAATTCTACTTTTACTTGTTTTGTTCCATGCATGCAAGATGGGGAGTTGGATAAAGCCTTCTTCATATCAGATCACACTGGCTGCTGGCTCAGCCTGACACTTACTAAGGCTCTCCTAATTTCCTTTCTGCATATTTTGCCCCAAATGTCAACTAGGTCCTGAAATGTAAAAACTCTGCCACTAATTTGATCCAGCATTGCTCTGAGGCAGCTGATCATTCTGAACCCTGAAGAAGGGGCACGTCAACTCTTTTGCAAAGTCACACCTGTGTTAGAGACAAGGAAAACATAGCAAGGCTGGTAGTCGCTGAATCTGGCATTGATACTCATGTAGTTCCGATCTGTTAGCTCACTGAGCTCTGGAAAGGTAGACAGCATCTTAGGCCGGTAGACAGCTTTGTCATTTCAACTGCAGCCATGTCTGTGAGGGCAGAACAATATTCCAGCTGCGGATTTGAACCAGTAGGGGGCAGCATTTAGAACCCTTAAATGTTTTCTTTTTTTTACCCCTCAAAAATATATAATTTTTAAGTGAGGCAATGTAAAATATCTTAGAATGCCAATGCCTCCTACAGAGAAACCGTAGTGCGAGAATAATAATTAAAAGCTTATTTTCATTGGCGCAGCTGATAAGCTTTTATTTCTCTTACTTGTACTATTCAAGGTGCAGCAGCATTTTGTTAAGCACTGGCTCCTATGTGAGCTGGGTCTTCAATTACCAACACAATTCAACACTCAAAGGGTGGAATTTTTATGTATTTTACTTTTTATTTTCTATTTTATGGGATAGATCTCTGCATTATTTTGAATTGTAAAAGCAAAATAGCTGTGCAGAAGAGTTTTGGGAATTTTGTAATAAAAAAAAGAATTGCGGTTGAAATCTGAAATTGTCAACTAAACTGTTGTCTTTTTTGTGTCTGTGAGTTCACCAAAGAGTATCCAATCACTGGGCGTGACTAGAAAGGCTGACACACCTCGAAGGGCGCACACTAGACATTGGCAATCGGTGAGTGAACGAGAGAACAAGCTGATGGCAGGGAATTTCATAAGCAAGCAGTAGCACCGTAAAGTCAAATCAAATTGGGGTATTGATAACTATATTTTGTATTGATGACACTGAAATCAAATTGGGGTATTGATGAACTATTGTGTATTGATAAAACGAAATGTGGGTTTTGATAAATATAGGCCTATTTTGTATTGATAAAACTGAAATCAAATTGGGGTGTTGATAACTACAATACACCCGTCTTCAAAAGAGTTGTCGCCTAACGCCTATCCATCTCTTTGGAATAACAGCTAATAACCTGACTTTCAATTAATCACTTGGCTTCAGAAGTCACTCATATGAAAGCTACAACCCTCCTGAATGAAAATGTATGTACAAAAATAAATTTCATGCACCAAAGAAAGATTGACCCTTTAATGAACACAGACAGGGCAGATTTTCACAAGACAAAAGTTTTGCCGCCTATCGAACATAATGTGAAAATGAGCAGATAAGTCACTTCAAAACACTTCAAATACGCAGATCAGGTGTCATACTTAATCACTGATTCACTCACACCTCTCCAGAAAATCAACTTTGGCCTTAGGTGTATGTTTAGGGTCATTGTAATCATGGAAAGCAACACAATGAAAATCAATGGAGTTCAAAGAGAGATGGTTACATATTGGCTATTCGTAGAGCAATACATTTTTAACTTCATGATGTAATCAATGATAAAAGCCCTCACACACCAGCAGCATGCATGCAGCTCCACATAAGAGCTGTATCCCTCCTTTTTTTCTGACAGTTAAGCTTATTCCTTTTCAATTTCAGTTCTGGTATACAATCAGTGTATAGAGTAATTGTTCCTTGAAAATAATGCATGCAACAAATAAGCAATTTGATATTGGAAAAAGTAACTGTTGAATGGATTTACTTGTATAGACAAACCAAAATGTATCACTAACTTTTGATTAATCAAAGTGTACCTTTACTAAGGTAGTGTCTAGTCTGGTGTACTAATCAAAGTGTAGACTCCTTTGGCATTAATAATAGCCAGTTGCGGTTCTACAGATTCATTCCTGGGATGAGATGAGGTCCAGAATTGCCCATGAGTTCTATGAGCTGAAAGTTGATGTCTGCTCCTGTCAATTCATACAATGCCGGATGATATACACATAATTTGAAAGAGGAGAATCTACACTTTCGAACAATGTATGGCACTGGCTTGCACACCAAAACATCGCTGAGGCAATGGATTGTGCATTCATAAGTAGGTTCATTCTGATGGCTTGAAAATCATGCAGCTATTTTGACTTGACAGACACTGAGCTTTCCAATAGTCCCATGCATTCTCTGATAAACCAAAGAAATGTCTGTAGAAAAATGGACTAAAACATGTATTTCTATGTAATAAATGGGTGAAAAGCTTGGTTAGATTTCACTCTTATGTCCAGTTTAACCAATTTTATGGGTAATCAAACCTTTCACCTGTTGCTGTTCAGTACTTTCCATTATTCCATTTCAAGCTATTCAAAAGATGTTTGCGACTTGAATTGCAAACAAATTACTGGAAAAATGAAGGTGACCCCAAACTTTTGAACGGTAGTGTACGTAAGGGGAGATTGTGTAGGTATCGGACCAATGCTTCCATATAAGGAAGGTAGTAAGTAATTTGTTCTTTGGTCTTGTCCACTTCTTTATGGGTGACTTTGAAAGATATTTTAACAGGGCCCATGCTTGTTTGTGAAGAGCAGTTTAAAACCTGAAAACTAAAAATTGTTCACTATTTTACTCCTTCAAGTTGAACTGCAAAGGTGAATTGGTCAACCTTGCAATTTTATTGCAGATACGTATCAATGAATTTGTTTTAATGCATTGCTATTAATTGATGCAGCGTCAAAGAGGGCAAAATACATGGTTATGTTGTCCAGGGGCGGAGCTAAAGGGGGAGCGAGCAGGGCATTTGTCCAGGGCCAGGGCCCTCCTATATTGGTGGTGAGGGGCCCTATTGTCACCCTGACAAGCTGTGTGAGGGGCCCTAAAAGTGTCTTGCCCTGGGACCCTGTGTGCAGCTGCTCCGCCACTGGCTATGTCTGACTAGGGAAGTCCACTGGGGTTTGTTTCTAAGTAACCACTATCTACAGAGTGAGCATGGTCTCTGATGGCCATCACTTGTGGTAATAATAATATGTCCCAAATAGAAAAGGTATACAGTATGCATTTGATTTACTAGGGCAGTGGTGGGTTCTCAACCCTTTTTGACCAAACACCACCTGGACCTCATCCTAGGCCTCCCAAGCCTCCCCTTGACTTCAGTCTAGTCTTAGTATTTAAAAAAATGTAATAGACTAATGCCTGCAATGACAACTAAGCACCGACCCCTCTCAACTGTATCCTTCTCAACGCCCCCTGGGGGTCTGTATCGCCCCGTTGAGAAACACTACACTAGGGAGCGAAGCCATAACACTCCCCTATAAAGAGCATCATATCAATTTGGTAGCTGAACTGAGGAAATACGCTCACCGGCCACTTCATTAGGAACAACTCTCTAGTGCTGGGTTGGACCCCCTTTTGCCTTCAGAACTGCCCAAACTGCCTGCAACAATACTTGGGTAGGCTGTGGCATTCCAACAAAGATAAATTGGTACTAATTGGCCCAAATTGTGCTAAGAAAATATCTTTATGCCATTATATCCCCAGCCTGAAACATCCTGTGTAATGAGGAATTCTCTTATGCATACCTTGGTTGTAATATCCCAGTAGATCAGTATTTTCTGAAATACTCAAATCATGCCCTTTCAGCTGGACAGCCATGCCATGTTCAAAGTCATTTAAATAACCTTTCTTCTCCATTATGATGCTCGGTTTGAACTGCATCAGATCATCTCAACCATGTCTACATGCAAAAATGCATTGAGTTGCCACCATGTGATTGGCTGATCAGAAATTGTAGTGGCCGGTGAGTGTATATCGATCCAGAAGCAACTTGTCCAGCAGCAGCATATACATAATACACACACTACACAGATCAAACATACAGCAAATATGTTGTCATCGACTTGCAGGGAGATTAACAAGGTATATGTCCTGAGGTTAGTAGACAGTATATATACTGTATATATCAAGTGTCCTTGATTAAGGTGCCCTGATTAAGTGTCTTAATAACTTCCCACTCATTTATCTTATTGTCTTGCATTTGGATCATCTGAGGGGTATACTACAAAGCTGGTTCAGGAGTAAACCAGGTTAGGTTAAGAGATAAATCATCTAATAGAAGAGCCTGGAGTCCTCATTTTCTAAAGAAAGAAAATGGCTGAAGGATCAGAAGAGAGGTAAAACTCAATAATTTGACTGAAGAAGAGGTGTAAACTGAGTTTATTTCCAGAAATGGTACAGTATCACTTTAAGATTTATCATAAACACATCTACTATGGGCGCTATAGATGGGCCTGTAGCCCCTTAATGCAGGCCGTACCTCCTGTGGCACGCTGTAATAGGCATTGAAAGTTAACTACTATAGTACTACAATGACAGTGCACAGGGCCTTTAGTAATACATTACGACTTGGTCATTGCCATTCTGGTAACTGCTAATTTATAATGCAGTGTCTTAAGGGGTTAATCTACTGATTTCCTGCGTGCCTGGGAGGCGGCTGGACATTATTAGCGGTATGACCCTTAAGGTCAGGGGTGGGGAACCTATGCCTTGAGGACCGTTTACGGTCCTTGAGGCCAACTTATCAGGCCCCTGACATAATTTGAATACTATGCAGCTTCACATGAAATATGACATGTTTTGGAAAGGAATGTTAGAAATTACATTTGAATACAATAAAGTTGTATTTCAGGGGACCAAGGTGGGGTCTATTGTAAAGGTGGCTCTCTTTAATAGGCCTAAAGTACGGGGAGAAATCCTGGTTTGTGTTCATAGTATGGCCCTTGGAGGATTTTTGTACAGCCCTTGGAGGAAATTGAAGTGGCCTTTCGAATGAAAAAGATTCCCTGCCGCTGCTTTAGGTCTTTCCAACTCCAACATCACCAATCTCATCTAACCCTAGATTACTGAATTGAAGTTTATATATTTCTCAGATTGGTATTTTCAATCAATAGCCTAACGTTTTTTGAATGCAGTAGGCCTATTCTTTGAGGCGTCCAGGTTACCCAATCCCAAATGGCCCCTACTGTTATAGGCTATTATTATATGGTTGTGACGTCATCTGTCGAATGCTCCATTCATTTCAACGGGGCTCCCCAACGTTCGGACGTCTGTTATTTTTCGATAACGGACGGGTTGGTCTATAACAGACCGCTGTCAATGACAACAAGACTTTTCACTGCTAAAGCGACTTTTCAACAAGACTCTAATCAGCTGCTGTGATAGACAGCACCCGTTGTCCTGGCTACCGCTGTCAATGGCAACAAGACGTTCACTGCTAAAGCCACTGGCTTGTATAGGCTACAAGTCAGTGGCTAAAGCGAATGTTTCATATCACTCCGCAGGGGGTCCGGTCTTTTGTCACTCTAATCAGCTGCTGTGATAGACAACACCTGTTGTCCTGGCTAGCCTACCTAGCTGTTGCCTAGCGGTGTTCCACAACGGCACTGTTTTGTTTTGCGCAGCAACAATCTTAACATTAAATAGGTCTAAAGAAATGTCCCCGCATGTGTGAATCATTTAAGTATATCCATATAATAAGCGGGTTAACTTTCGGCGAGTCGGTCGCTTTGTGGAATAGCAGCACTTCAGAGAGAACAAGACCCCTCCGCTCCGCGTCGGGGTCTAAAGATTCTCTCTGTCGTGCTGCTATTCCACGGTAGCGACCTTCTCGCCGAACGTTAACCCTTACTTAACTGAAGGACGTGACTCATCTAATGCTCATTGACCCATTGCTTCTTTATAGCCTATTGTTACGGACTGCCATTGCTTAGGCCTACAATAGAGGGCGTAAATTTAAAGTCCATTTCTGTTATTTGCCCAAATTTATTGTGGAATTAGACGTAGGCCTCCATAATAAATGAACTAATTCAAATGCACAAATCCTCGCCTCAAAAAATGTGCATTTTAGAAAAAAGGGTAAAATCCAATGTTGTAAACAAATTAATCATAGACTCAGTGTCCGTGCATCAATTCCACAAGCCGGTCAAGCTAGCACAGTCTATTGGCCGTTAAGTCGACGGATGTTGACATAACTCTAACCTTCCCTTGGGCATTTTGATATGAAACACGACGAGGAAAAAATGGTCGAGTTCATCTGAAAATAATCACGGCATTCAACACCCGACAGGTCGTGATGCGACGAATCCCCTTTTCCCATGATGCCATGCACGAGTCTATCTGAGCTGTCTGTGGTGCTGAAGCTGCGCGTGCCGGCGGCTCGACAGCAAACTCACCACAATCGCGTGATCTATCCTCAGTCCTCCTCAGCATCCCTCTCA
Source organism: Engraulis encrasicolus (assembly GCF_034702125.1). Taxonomy (NCBI): domain Eukaryota; kingdom Metazoa; phylum Chordata; class Actinopteri; order Clupeiformes; family Engraulidae; genus Engraulis; species Engraulis encrasicolus. The sequence goes on along the minus strand of NC_085864.1, from coordinate 19,592,488 downwards.
GAGAATCATCACACCACCACGGCGAAGAGGACAAAGCCAAGGAGGTGCAGGTAACGTATTTACCGAGATGTCGAGCCATTTTATGTGTGCATTTTCTGCCCGATGTCGCTCAAGTGGGTGTGTGCTTTGACGGATTTTGTGTTTTTACTGTCTCGCAGTCGGTAATTTCCCCCCATCACCACTGGGTCCCAACCTTAGGACACAGCTCGCTTCCTCGGCGCTACGAGACAAGAGACAAGAGACAACAGTTGTGGGCCTACGTGTCGGTCGGACCAGCATGGCATTTCGCGATATCCTCTACTGAACGACATGGAGGCCAAACAACACTCGATTAAAAGCTTGAAAAGCTACCCCGAGGCCGGTGGCCGGAGTCTAGCGGCGGCCGCAGGTGGAGACGTTGGCACGGGAGGCGGAGGAGGAGGCTACCGTGTTGTCACGGCGGAGATGGAGATGGAGACCAAAATACAGAAAGCCATTGACTTCAAAGTGGAGGGCCACCGTTGTTACAAAGAAAAGAAATTTCGGGAAGCCATCGGGAAGTACCACAGGGCTTTGCTTCAGTTAAAAGGAGTGCATCTTGTCGATGGGACCACGGGCTCCGAGGTTAGTCTGCTGAGCCAAGCCGCAGCCAAGCTAACAGAGGAGCAGCGGAAAACCGTGGAAAGCACGGAGATCGAATGCTACGACAGCCTGACAGGTGAGTGGTCTTCCAGTGCCAGATTTTCAGATTCCAGTGTTTGCCATCAAAGGGCTGAAATTCTCCCACCACCAAGCGAAAATAGGGATCGCGTAGGGACAATGCGTTACGCATGGACAAGAAAGGGGATGTAGCAGGCCATATGACATATTGGGCTACCACAGAACACATCATCCGTATCCGACCGTAGGCCCGAGCATCAACAACATAAACACACGCTGGTCAGAATAACCCTTACCTCATCAGTTGTCGTTGGCCCTCTAGCTCATCGATAGGATGCGTAAGAGAAAAAAAAAAACTTACCAGATACCATGGTATATAATCTAGTCATTTTAATGTCAAGGCTTACAAAAATCATCACGAATTCATTTTTAAAAGTTAAGCTATGCTAATTGCAGTGCTATTGTAAATATTATCCGTGCATGTGCATGCACGTGACAGGGCAGTCCTGAGGACCTTATGGCTTATTATGGCTTATGGGCAATATGCACAGCTGTCCATTTTATGTAAGAATCACACAATGTCCTTCACCAGATGTTACACACTTCTATAAATTATTGTGTTGCATTATGAACCCATTTATTATTATTATTATTATTATTATTATTATTATTAGGCCATTATCATTATTGTTGTTGTTATTATTTATTGGACCCCCTTGATGAGATTTTTAAAGGCAGCAGTCTGCAAAATAATATGGTTACTGTAGCCCTGCTGAAGGACTTTTTCCCTTTAAGTTGCCAACCTCTCACTGACCATTTACAATGAATAAAGAAGAAAGAACAACAGTCTTGACCGCCTTAATAGTCCAACAGAGTTGGCTCTTGCCTGTCTGGTGTTCTTATTGAGAGTGCCGTCGCTGTTTCATGTTGTGGCGCTGACTGCATGTACAATAGCGCCTTTTTGGCACCATTGGGGGCTGCCCCCTTGCACGGGTGGGGCATAAATGCATTTTCGTTGTGTGCAGCCAGTGTGCAATGTTAACGTGTGTGTGCTGTGGAGTGCTGTGTCACAATGACAATGGGAGTCAGAGTTTCCCAGTTGAGCTTTCACTTCAGTTGGACAGGAGCTGTGTATTACCAAACAACAGAAAAGCCTTAAGGCTGTAACTGCTGTCATGTTTGTTATATAACAATGTTGCACCTGAAATTAGATAAGTTCGGATTTATAATAAGCTTTGTGTAAGATCAGTACACAGTAATGCTGGTGTGTATGGCCGATTTTGTTTACTTTTTGTGGCCATGGTTACAGAGGACTGTGGCAGAAGCGAGGGGGCAGAGACAGAAACAGAAAGAGGGCCAATATGCACGGTTTGAATATAACAAAGATTTTGTTGAGGAATAAGATGCCAACAGCAGCAGTAACAGTAGCACCCACACCCCCCAGTCACAGAGAAGTGATGTAGTAAATAGATTATCTTTGGCACGGTTGGAGTGGAGAGCCGAATGATGTATGGTGCCGTCCGTATCGCGAGCATGGACCATATTATTCCCTTAAGTGATCCGAGTGCATGCAGTCCAGGAGGGCAGGGAGTGCTCTGCTTTTATGCCAGTCATGCTGGCAGTGGAGTATCCGATATTATTACCCTCAGCTCCAGCGCTGGACTGGCCATGTGGCATAGTGGGCATTTCCCTTACCGGTGGGCCCCGCACTGAAACCCTTGTGGGTCCCTATTTTCAGAAATGTTAAGATTCCAACAGCAGCAGTAGCAGCACTCACACCCCCAGTCACAGGAAAGTGATGTAAATAGATTATCTTTGGCACGGTCGGAGAGCTGATTGATGATGTATGGTGCGATCATACATCATCATCACACACACACACACACACACACACACACACACACACACACACACACACACACACACACACACACACACACACACACACACACACTTTTCTGGAAATAGGGGCCGACGAGGGTGCAGGGAGGGGGCCCACCAGTGGTGAATCACTTCTGCTGCACTAATTATGAGGGGCCCCTTTAAGCCAAAAGTGCCCGGGCCCTATTTCTCCCCCAGTCTAGTCCAGCCCTTCTCAGCTCCTCCTTGCCTTGCCACACCACACCACACGAGTCGAGCATGATGGGGGAAGACTAATGACTTCTTCTAAGAAGCCGGATCGGATCAGATCGTAGGCTAATGCCACACAACACTGCTGGCAGTAGTCATTGTTGCGCACGTTGCGACAGTGATAGTGACAGCAAAAGATGCTGTCGAACTACCCAGTGAAAAAATGCTAATGTTAATTCAACACTTAGAGAGTTATCTTTGGCTTGAATGCACTCTAGAAGATGTTAAATCTCGACTCTCTCTCTTGTTGTGGAATTAACACTGCATTTCTACTGAATGACAATGACCTGCTAAATCGTAGTTGAATATCAAAAATTGTGGAGTAGAGTATAGAAGCTATTTATCCCAGAGGGTAATTTAGGTAATAACAAATTGCACAGATGGGAAGGCATGGGTAAGCGGTTATGGCGTCAGACTTGTAGCCCAAAGGTTGCCGGTTTTGACTCCCGAGCTCCCAGGTTGGTGGGGGAGTAATTAACCAGTGCTCCTGGGCTCCCCATCGTCCTCCATGACTGAGGTACCCTGAGCATGGTACCTTCCCGCCGCACTGCTTCCTTTCGGGCGCCATTGGGGGCTGCCCCTTAGCACGGGTGAGACATGAATGCAATTTCGTTGTGTGCAGTGTGCACTTGTGTGCTGTGGAGTGCTGTGTCACAATGACAAGGTGAGTTGGAGTTTCCCAGTTGGGCTTTCGCTTTCAATTCAGATGGGTCCAACAAATGACTCATCAACACACATCTGTACATAGTCAGTACATTACCTTGCATACTCAAGGAATTTAAAATGTGATTTATAAATGTTATTCCTTGTCCCTGCGCATGGATAGCCTTCATTGACTAAAATTATGTTTTAGTATTGAGGATTTTGTTTGGTAAGTTACAGTATCAGTTAGGACTATACTACTACAGGGGAGATTATTTCTAATATCCACAGGTTACAGCTGTAGCTGTTTGTCACCTGACCAAGATAATGCACCTGTTTAAATGCTTTAGCTTCTTTATGATGAGGCCGTATTTCCTCCCAAATGTTCCTAAATTTTGGCACCATGTATTCACTTGTTGTCAGAATCTCTTTTGACAGTGGCAAGTGTCAAGTCAAGTCAAGTCAGCTTTTATTGTCACTTCCTTCATATGCACAAGTCATACAAGGAAAATGAAATTAGGCCTACGTTTCTCTCTCTATACCATTCCAGGACATAGACATACACAGGACTGACATTTATAGATTGGCATTAAAGTACAAGATAAGACAGGACAAGTAACAGTGATGAACTAGCAGCAATAGTGTAAAAAGTGTAACGGGTGCCAACTAGCAGAGTGTGGCATGGAGTGTTAGTAAACCTCTCCCCCGAAGCCTCATACAGTATCGGCAGAGAGAGTAGAGAGAGAGAGGTTCCATTGGCCCATTGTTTCCGGGTTCTATTATTGCAAGGGGGAGGGGGGGAAAATCCCCCTTTAGGCAGACCTAGGCAGACCTAAGGACTGTTCTATTCAATGCTAGGAGTATTATGACACGCCCCTTTAGGCAGACCGGAACCTGGTCATGTTAGGTGCCCATAGCAACCTATTATGTTGGCATATCTCTCTATTCTTAAAGAATCTCTGGTATCGGTAGCTATCGAACTGGACCTTTATTCCAGCGGTATCGTGCCGTGACTCCCATTGACAAGGTGTCTAGTTCGAGACCCTGAGAGGGGGAACAGACTGTGCGGGAACACCTCGGGTTACACAAGGAATGGCAAAAACATCAATACCATCAGTCCATGTGAATTGTAAGTTGGCAACAACGCAGACCTTACCCAAGTTAGCAGGTTCTTAAAATTACAGCCAGACAAATTTCATTTCAGATAATCCCATTCATTGACCTGTAGCCAGAAACGTTTGACTGTCTTAACCCGTTAAAACACAGCGTTTTAAATTTGCTGTTGCCAGAATGGCAATGACCGAGTCGTAGTGTATGTCATTATGGTAATTAACCTTTCAATGACTATTACAGCGTGCCTCAGATGGTACGCCGTGCATTAAGGGGCTACGGAATGATAATAACATCAATACCAAAAGTCCATGAATTGTAAGTTGGCAACAACACAGACCTTACCCAAGTTCTTAACCTTATACAGGCAGATTTAATTAAATCAAATATTCAGCCCATACATACAGGCAGTCTTTTGACAGTGGGTTACTGAATAGCCAAAATATCAACAGGAACAACAGTCTGTGAAAACACAGACCTGACCCAAGGTAGCAAGTTCCTGATATTACAGTCTCCTAAATATCAACCCCATCCATTCACTTGTAGGCAGAAAACTCTTTTTGACGGTGGCACCAAATGCCAGTCACATCAATAACGACGTTTCATGATTTGAAAGTGCCAGCCCAGCACCACAGACACCTTACCCAATATAGCACTCCAGAAATGGAAGGCGAGGTGCCCTGCAGCCTGAACCTCCCATTGTGATGGTAGCC
>NC_085864.1:19442254-19582254 GCF_034702125.1 Engraulis encrasicolus | reverse complement strand
TCTCATGTAAACGAGGCAATTGTGAAGATTAGTAGTGCATGATGGGTAGAATCTGCAGCGGTGAGGAGGGAGAAAACCCCCACTGTCAAGATGACATGTCTGTCACCCAGTGGTGACACGCTGGTGGCTTTGGTGACAGTCTAAAGATTAGTGGTGGATGACTCATAATACTGTGTGGAGTAAAGGAGGAAGCCACGACTAGATAGAGAAAAACCTGTACACCCAGCCACCATGTCTACATGTCTCTATTGCACTTATGAAAAAGAGAGGAAGACCTGTGTGTGTGTGTGTGTGTGTGTGTGTGTGTGTGTGTGTGTGTGTGTGTGTGTGTGTGTGTGTGTGTGTCGGTGTCGCAGGAGCACTGCCAGAAATGTTTGGCCCCATGAAAGCTTTGAATTTTGGGCCCCCTATACCTTTCCCCCCCTAGCGGCACCCAGTGTGTGTGTGTGTGCGTGTGTGCGTGTGTGTGTGTCTGTGTGTGTCTGTGTGTGTGTGTGTGTGTGTGTGTGTTTGTGTGTGTGTGTATTGTGTCATTTCTACCCTTATCATGAAGGTTTCCTGACACCTAAATGAAATAAAGAAAAAACACTTTTTTTTCAGAATACTGAAATTATTCATTCCGAGATTCTTTTCATTCATTTTTAGTGGAGCACTTTCTTAATGGCTTATTATAGCAGTAGTGTGCCAATGATATTCTTGCTTGCTATGCTGGTGTGGAACACTATGCCCACATTTTACTCAGCATGGGATGCATGCACTGTTTGTGGAAATAGACATTTCAATTGGAAATCAGTTTAGAAGAACTCCTGCTCGAAACCAAAAGCTTGAAGGAGCTGAATGTGCCTGTTTTCGGGACAAGTTCCTTTTCAGAGGTAAAATCTCATTTGAAATGGAGTGGTTTCCATTTTCCCTTTTGTAAGGGCTTTTGTGTCTTTATAACATTTTCGAGCTATTTGCTCTTCATCAGACTGAAGATTCGCTTGAAAAAGCAACACGAGAGCAGTGTGCAGATCCTCATCTTTATCTTCATTGTTTTCTGACCTTTTTTGTCCTGCACCTGCGTCTTGGATGCCCACCTCTACTTCACTTGATAGTTGTAGTATGCTAATAATTGGCCTGATCTTACCATGCCCTCGTATTAGCCAAAAATAGCTCTGCTTGCTTTGCTGGTGTTGTTGACCAGCTATCCCCACACATCCTTATTACTCAGCATGAGCTACATGCACTAGTCTATGTGTTCCAAAATAGCCCTCCCTTGTCAGGGCAGATCTGCATGCAGGGCATTAGAAGGGGGTGGCACTGCTGGCCATTACCCATACACTGCAAATAAAGTCTGTGGCACACAATGAAAACTGAAAATAAAAGTCGGCAGCGGCACCAAGCTCCTGTTTCTCTTACTTAAATGTAGAGAAGAGAAATGGGAGCTTGGTGCCACGGACTTTATTTGCAGTTTTCATGTCATTTACCTTTTGGGGATATGCATGTTTTTTTTTCTTATCAAAATAGTGCCCATCAGGGCTCTAAATTAGCACCAGCCAACCAGACAAATGCTGGTAAAATTTCAGTTTGGCTGGTAGATCTGGTAGAAGTCCAATTTACTAGCCACTTTGACCCATTACTGAGTGTTTGGCTAAGGAGTCACCGGAGCATCTTCATTTGGGAAATTTACTTGTTTTATTGGGCAAGTGCCAAGACTAACGTTTCGACATCCTCACGTCTTCTTCAGAGTCAATATGATTGAGGAAGGTGCTCCACCACACCACACCAGGCATAATGCACACTGTGAGCCAGGCATACAGCAGCCTTCATTTAAAATGCAGCCCATTAATTGTAGTTCACCCATGTCAGGAAAAGCAATGGAGGATAAAATTATTGCACGGTTCCTCTGCAGCCAGGCAGGCTTGCAGGCTGCCTCCTCATCCTCCAGGACTTGGGCTGGGTGGCTGGGGGCTGGGGGTCTGGGTGTGCGGGTGCAGTGGGTATGGGACTGCATTTTTGGTCATAAAAATGTTGTCAGTGAGTTCTGAATTGTGTTTTTTTTTCAATTTTGAAGTTTTATATCTGCTTGTTTTATAGCAAGTTAAACAAAAAAAGCAACAGTTTAACAGTTATAATTAAAACTAGACTAAATTCTCACAGAAAATGAAAAAAGTGTGCTTGCCTTTTGTGCCAATCAATTGTCCAGCAGTCAATTATCCTGTGTAATAGAGAATACACTTTTCATTGCAACTGTATGCATTTGATAGCAGAGGAGAGATGTTTATATGATAATAATATCATGATGTATGATAATAAGTAACGTACATAACAATAGAGCCCTGTGAGGAGAGGAGAGGAGAGTAGTGTAGAGTGCTGTTGTGGAATTTGAGGAGGGCAGCTGAAACACTTTGCTGAAAACCAAAGGTTTTACTCCTCTGCTCGGTACAGTACAGTAGTATGCCTCAGATATCACTTTGGAAACGGACTCTGTTGTGCCCAAATTACTGACACACACATTGGCGGAGAAAACAGTACATTCACTAGGAATGGCAGCCCCATAATGCACGCCGTACCTCCTGAGGCACACTGTAATAGTCATTGAAAGGTTAATTACCATTGTGCTACTATACTATGACACAACACAGGGCCTTTAGTAATGCACAACAACTCGGTCATTGCCATTATAGTTACAACAATGTGTTTTAAACGGGTTGAAGTACTGGAATTAGGGCAGTTGCTCTTGTGTCTTTTTAAAAGCGTCTTTCTCTCTTGTTTCCTACTCTGTAAAATTTGCAGTGTTATAGTAATTAGACACTGTGTTGAAACGGTAACACTGCAAAACGCACTATGTATGAAGTTGTTTTGAGAAGCTTTCCTGTCTTCTCTCTATCGAGGTCCCAGACTGCAGAGGGAGTTGCCTGGATCCATAATAGTTTGTTTTGGGACCCCAGGGGTGGGCTTGAGGATGCAATATCTACTCTGGTAAACAAGCTTAAGCGCCTGGAAACTCTTTAATGTTTGTATGCAAGAGCGAGCTGCTGCCTTTCTATTGATTTTTCATTTGTTGTTTTTTTTCATCATGCAAGCAGCACTCTCTTTCAAACAAGTAAACAAAGCCTCCGTCTCAACTTGCATCTTAGGGTTGCATTCAAATGTTGTAGGGTTGGATTTAAAGTGTTATTTTTAAGTCCCTGTTTTATGCAGAGCCTCTTTTATAATAACTTACTCTTAAATTACACTTAGCTGACACTTTTATATCCAAAGGGAGTTTTCACAAGGCATATTTACAGGTTGTATTGGTTATTGTGGGGTTATGTCGCCTTCACGGGTTCGGGAGCTCTCGAGACAGCTAACGACACTACTCACGTGATAACCGAGTTCTGGACTTTGATGCATGAACGCCACAGATCCCGGAACAATCGGGATTCATGCCTATTTTGTTTTGGTCCTCTTTTCTTTTTTTCACCACCACTTGAGCCTCCACATCCACGGCCTATCATTTTAGCTTAAGTAGTCTAAATTAAACAGTCAGAGACCAGCATTACTGACATATGTGCATCTGCAATTGAATGACATTAACTGGTGTTGTTGATAGTGATTACAAGATGACATTTTAGCATTTATGATACTGTTTACATGCCAGTTGCATGCATGGGCGCCATGTTGATGATGCGTGTGTCGTCACACAAAACATTAGCTCGGGAACTCGTTGTTATATACTTCCGCCTGAGATCAAGCTCGATAAATATCGATCTGACATTGTGTCACCAAATGTTCACGCCCACTTTCCCGAGGTTTTAGGTCGGCTTTCTTGGGATTCTCGACTTTTTGAACGAGCCATTAGATGCCTTGCTCAAATGCACTTCAGCCATGGATGGATGTGTAGGGGGGTGGGTAAAGGTGGGATTCGAACTCACAACCCTGATTTTAAGTCCACCCCCCTACCTACTAGGCTGTCCCATTAGCACTGCTGTTTTGCATCATACAACCATTCTCACAAGTCAAGTCAGGTCAAGTAGAGTCACATGTACTTTATTGTCAAAAATCTATGTAACAGGGTTAGCAGCACAGAAGTTTGAAATTGCATTACACAAATACACACAGTGCACACAGCCCTCAACTTCGCCCGTGCTTCTTAGGTTTCTATTCTCTACTAATGTTGTCTGCCCAAGAAGTCTAATAGGTAAGGATTGGAGGACTACATGCAGGGCAGTAGGCAATGTTTGCCGGGCCCAGGACAAAACCATCTGACAGGGCCCCGCTCTCAAGACATACAATTAGGTTCCAGTTCAAGTTTATTTAGCCATATCAGCAGTATAAAATACACTTCCTGTATTTGGAATGTTTGTTTGGTGTGCCCACACAACAATACAACTAAATACACGCAACTGGGGGTTGAAAGAAAAACAGGGGATACACAAATAAGTAAACAGGGAATGACATACAAAAACACTATGATGACATACCAATACAATATAATGAGGACCCAATTTTGAGCCCCCACACCCCATCTCTCTGGGCTTTGGACAACTGACCCCTTTGTCCCCCCCTATCCCTGACTGCATGAGAAGCGCTGCCACAGTAAAAGGCGAGTGCCAGTGTATAGTGGAGGAGTAGTGGGATTCTTGCCATAATGAGCAGGATATAAATATGGTTGGTGTGTGCAGTATGTTTATGGTTGTCAGCAGTGCACTGTTCATAAGCGCTGACACCACTGCTCGTTTTGCTATATATTGTGATGGCTTTCCGTTGTTCAGTGTGTGTGTGTGTGTGTGCGTGCGTGCGTGTGTGTGTGTGTGTGTGTGTGTGTGCTCTATTGTTAGAGAGGTGTGAAAAGAGACCATTTGCAGCAGCTAGGGAAAGCAAAACGCTTGATATTGTTGAATAATCTTCTTTCCCTGGCAGCAAACTACGTAGGACAGGACAGATATACCCTGAGAGTAAAAAAACAAAAACATTTAAAGCATGCAGTACACTAGGTGTGGGTATTGGCTAAGGGTTCACGATTCACGATAGCGATACATTGCGATATTTACTTCAGTAAATGTGTAAAGATACAGCTTATTTGTCAGTTACTGTGTAGCAGTCATAACTCAATTTATTTTATTTCAGCATTTTAAATCATTTTAGCATATGTGATAGAGCTGCCATTACAACCGAAATATTAGCTACTCTCTACTGAACAAAATGACAGTAGCCAAAACCAGTGCCAAATTCAATTTTAGTTTTATTAAATCATCGATTGTCATGAAGTAGTACGTTGCAGTGTATTGTGAAAATAAATGTCACGATACCTTGTCATGAATCAATGCAGTACGTATATCTTGAAAATGAGTATTGTGATGCATTGTCATGATTTTTTTTGCTCACCCCTACAGTACAAGAACACCCCACTTAAATTTTTGGTTTGCCATCATAATACTATGCAAATAGCAGGGATAGAAATATGAATTAGCAGCTTGTGGCCCTTTAATACACGCCATACCATCTGAGGCACGTTGTAGTTTTGTCAATGGAAGTTTAATTACCCTAGTACTACTCTACTATGACAGAACACAGGATCTTTGGTAATGCACAACGACTCAGTCTTTGTCATTCTGGAAACAACAAATTTATTGCCATGTTTTACCAGATTAAATTAGATTAGCTTTGTTCGTTCCTCATTAGCTAACATATAGTAAGCCACTGTAACTCCTCATATCATGTCACATTCAATTCATCCCCAAATGCAAAAAAATGTACACTCCTTGGTCATGGCATATGGGTAGATGACGGATAGGCTGCAAAAAACATTTTTTTCACAAAACATTGTTTATGAGGGAAAAAAGTATATGTCTACGTAGTGCAGCAATTAATGTTTCAAAAAATCCAAGTGGTCACAATGTTGGTCTATTCATTGATTATTTATTTACGTTGATAAAGCAATTTGCTGAAAATATGTCCTTTGGTGTGACGTTAAGAAATAAATATATTAAGTAATGAAGAAATGGCTTGATGGAGTTTTATGAACATTGTTACACTCTTCATATTTATTGCAATTTTTTAAAGTCTTAATTTAATGAGAAATTACAATTTAAGTATTTTTTTTCCCATTAGATGTGACATTATTAGAAACCTTCCAGGAAAAACAGGGATATCTTTCTTTTAAATGTTCAAAAATTGTCCGAATTTATACTAACTTTTCAGGGACGATAATTTGTTCTTCCCTAATGCAATATTCAGTGTTTATCAAACATATTGTTTAGCTCAAACAAATATTTGAGCGTTTAAAACATGTCACACCATAGGACATTCATGTCACGCTAAAGGACAGAAATGCAAAACTGAGCCAGAAACAAATATATCAACATGATTATTTTGTCTTTTGATCATAATATTATGTTGTAGTCAATATGGACCTACACTTTACACTTATAAGTCTTTGAATCGTCGATTATCAGCCTATCGTAACTCTTAATGACAGCCATGCGATCATTAAATGTAACCTGCAGAGCTCATAAGACTCATACTGAAGTGTGACCTTGGCATGACCATTTCACTTTTGTATAGGCATGCTATGGCTGTCACACCATTGAACCTGTAGTGTGTAGTGGCCAGTGCCTGTTTGGCATCTCAAGCTGGACAGCACATTTATGCTGTATATTGAGCTCTCCACAGCATACTTTATTCATCTATACTCCTCTATACACTCTCTCACTCATCTTTCTTTCAATGTTACCGTTATATTTTATGGTTTCAAAGCACCATTAATGACATTTTATATCCTTTGACAGTATCTAAAATCAACAGCAAATATTTATCAACAATGCATCAAAGTATAAATTCCAAAGGCCAATAAAGGAATAAGTAATTTGAATACACAATATTATCTAGTCAAACAACAAAGCAAAAAATGTTCTACCAGTTGTTTTAAAAGCTATTTCTCAAATATCTAGTCCATTGGTGTGACCTGTTTTTCCTTTGGTGTGATACTCCAAAGTGTCACACCATAGGACTTTTACCATCACACCATAGGACTTTTACCATCACACCATAGGACTTTTGAGCTTTTGAGTTAATTTAAAGCCATGTCGTTGCCAACTGAAATACAATTTCACCTTTAGTAAGATGCATTTTCATACATAAGAAAAAATGTGAAAAATATACACTATTGTCAAAATGTATTTTATGGCTGTCACACCAAAGGACTACAAAACTAATACATCTTGTGGTAGCAAAACATAATTGATTGACTGAAGAACTCTGAGATAAAAATCTAAAATCCACCCTTGCCATTGGCTTCTTAAGGGTCTAAAGTCACAATTTATGTACCGCTGGAGCTTCAACAATAGATAATTATACACAGAATTAACCAAAAATATGATGTCACACCACAGGACATTGTTTTCTGCGACAAAGTTTCATAAGTCCATACGGTCTCATAAAAACAGGAAAAAAATTAAGCATTGCCACTTGCTAAAATAGACACCTAGAAAAACATGCCAGGGTTGTTTAGACAAATGACTGAGCTTTGATTATTTATTTAAAAATGTTTTAATATGGAGAACCAGGCTTGCCTCAGTCACACCATAGGATAAATGTGACATTTGACTCAAAATTAAGTATACTTATTTAATCTCTGTATTTATTACACATTACTTTTTCACAACAACGACATTAGTTTAATCATTTAAAGCATTGACAATTTTGAAAGCATGAATTTACTTAATTTTAAGAGCCTGCGACAGCAACATTTACACGTCACGTCATCTACCCATATACACTACTGTCAAGTTGTTGTGGTTTTTGTGTTTGATTTTTCCCCTCAGTTTTGCTCCAACTTGAAAAAAGCTTGATCACGCAAGGAACAACTCGGATTTTCCCCTTTTTTGTTTTTTATTGAAGTTCAAATGTTGATGATGAAGGGGTTAACAGGTTGAAAACCTTTAGACACAAGAACAGAAAAGACATTGCATTAATTTAAAGTTATACAAACACAAAAGCATATTACTTAAGATTTACAAAAATAAATAAAGTCAAACAATTCAATCTGATTGAGTAAGCAATCAAAGAACAAACAATAAATAATACTTTTTAGCTCTTCACTGACTACTTTAGTCAATTGCAAACAGTTTCTGAACACACATCTTGCATGTGCTCATCATCATGATTGAAGTCCTTATAGCATTCACACAAGGTAAGTATTTTAGAAAAGTCAATCTCCTACCAGTTGCGTATGATCGTTGAACTGAGGATTTCTTTGAGTTTTTAGTTGGTTTCTTTGTTCAAGTGTTTGCTTGGTTGTAGCAACAAACATTTCCTTTCCTTGTCTTCTGGGGCACAGGTTGGTCTGAAAGTAATATGGCCGACTTCCTGTTACCTGACAGGAAGTAGCAAACTCTGCTGGCTGTGACTGCGCACTGATTGTTTGTCTGCCCCCCGCAGGTCGGGATGAAGATAGGTGGATGGTCTGAGCATGAATGTTTCTGTACTTTTCTCTCTGTCGACGAATCAACTACTATTGGCTGGCATTTATCGTTTGTTTATACGTGTAGCTTTACTGTATATTGAGTTTAGCAGTGCATGCCTGTCTTCTAATGTGTGTGTGTGTGTGTTTGTGTGTGTGTGTGCGTGTGTGCGTGTGCAAGGTTTGTGAAATAAGCTATATTACGTGTGGATGTGTGTGATTGGACTACATGTTTATGTGTTTGAAATGATTGTGTTTTATTGTGTATTAAGTACTTTTCTAACATTTTATTGTAACAATGTATTGCTTCAATGAACAAGGAATGCTCAATTTCCTTGTGCGTACTTGTTACAACAACAATTAAAAAAGACATGCTATATACTCTATATAATGTACTGCATGGTATTCAAACATCACTTAACTGTGCACGATGCCAGGCAGGAGGCAGCATGTACAGATGGTGTGGCACTACAGCGTGACCACTGGCCGCTTTTATTTTTTAATATGTGTTTTTTTCCCCGTGCTTCTCCTCTGCTTTTTATTCACAATGCCTCCCCTCATTGTCCTACACTTGTGTGTGCAGGGAAGCCGATAAGAGGGGGGACAATCAGGTCTCTTGCCCCGGGCCCAGGGAGTGAAGGTTGCCAAGAATCGGTTCCTCATTACATAATGTGTATTGGGTGGAGGGGCCCTTTTAGATTTAGATACAGTACTTTGTCCTGGGCCCAGCCAAAAGCTGTCAGTGGCCCTGCTTGTGTGTTCTGTTCTCTTGTAACTGTCTGTATGGGGGTGTTGTTTTGTACTGTGTGCTCCATTCTTTTGTACCTATTTATATTTTTGTGTGGACAGCCTAGCGGGGTTGGAGCACCCACGATTGCAAAGGACACTGGACGCACCTGTACTATGACAATAGAATAAAGTATTCTATTCAGTAATATTCTACAATGTATTCTCTATTGTACCTGAGCTGCAATAAGCCTGCTGGTTCGACTGACTTTTTCCACAGCTAGATAAGTCATTACATGTAGTATAAACAAGTCAAGTCAAGTCAATTTTATTTATAAAGTATTTTAAAATACAACAGAGGTAGCTGTCCAAAGTGCTGGACAACCTTATCTTTCAACCTTATAACACACAGACACATTGACAAGCTTCAGTCACATCTCTCTCTCTCTCTCTCTCTCTCTCTCTCTCTCTCTCTCTCTCTCTCTCTCTCTCTCTCTCTCTCTCTCTCTCTCTCTCTCACTCCATCACCAATCTGGTTTTCACCAAGCCAGCACATCATGTTTGAACTCGGGGTCGGACATATTGTGCCAGACAGTAGAACACTTGGTATCAGGTTGACATGGTAACAGGGCAGTTTATGTGGAGTAATATTATGTAATGTAATGGGGCGACCTGGCCAGGTTTTTATAGGGCATCATTGCGCAACAGCTCTAAAGTAAACCCCCCGTCGCACAGTCATCACCATGAAGCGTTGGTCGGAGTGATCGCCTTTCGAACGGGACACAGTGCCGTGTTTTGCTGTGCTGTACAGTACGTGCATGTCTTTGATGTGCCTGAATCATGCTTTGACGTCCGGGGCATTCAGAGCGGTGGCGGGCAGTGGGTTGGTTTCAAGATAGAATGACAGAATACACAGTGGTACACCGGGCGGTAACAAAGTATTTGAGGGCCCAAGGCAAAGAGGAACTTGGGGGCCCCTTTTTTCTCTTCAAATTATTGAGTAGGGCCCCCCCTTCAAGAGAGATTTTGATAGCAGTGTCATTGCACTTTTCGGTCATTGAATTCAGGGAAGTTTGATTCAAATTTAAATTTCTTTATTAGAGGATAGCCTCTTGAGATAAAAATCTCGTTTTCGAGAGGGTCCTCAAAAAAAACATACATAACACACACATTACAAATATTCACACACACTGCAGCTCTTCCCCACCACACACACACACCATCTCTTACCAAAAAAATTAAGTTAATACCATGGCTGAAAAAGTTCTTCATAATACAGGAGGAGAAAACCAAAGAAAAAACTAAACAAATATTCATGTCCATAATGTTCATACATGTGTATGGAACCAAAATATAAGAAAACTCAACCGTTCGTCTGTGTTAGTCCATACATTTGTCTATAGACATAGACAAGGGGAGAAAAAATAACTCTAAAACATATAGTACCATATTTCATAGATCATACTCAACTGAAACATCTACATTGGTAGGATGATTGAATGTAGTTCTGAAGGGATACTTTAAAAGAAGGGAAAGATGTAATGGACCTTAAAGAATAGTTTTGCCTCATTTGTAGTCGTCATTGCTGTCATTGAATAGATGTACATAACTAGAAATGCACTCAGACCTCCGCCAAGGAACCCCTTTGATAGAACATTTGACTGTTACACCCTAAAGTCTTTCTGCCTTGTTTTTGTGGAGTTAGAAACTGGAATGTCAAAATTCACTCTATCCCACAGAATCTTTTAAAAATTCCTGTGTCCGCATTGTGATCCTGATCACCACCAATATTCAATCACTTGCTCCTTTTTAAATTTCCAACAACTCCACAAAATGTCATCCAAATCCATTCGTGAGTTTTTGAGTTATCCTGCTGACATACAGACAAACAAACAAACAAACAAACAAACAGACAGGCACACAGACGAACCAACGTGACCGGAAACATAACCTCCTTGGCGGAGGTAACCAGTCATTACCAGAGGGCCCCCTGTTCAGTTGGGGCCCCCAGCCGATTGCCTAGTTCACTTGCCTGGTTGGGAGAGCCCTGACGGTACACAACACATCACATGAAAGTGTGATTTATCGTTTACTTTCAGAGCAAACCCCGTTGTAGTGTAGTGTTGTCCCATTTAGCGTTAAGCCCGAGCTGTGAGGATGAGATAACTGCAACTCTGGAGCCAGTCTCTCCCTCGCATCCTGACCTTTAACTTTGCTATTAGATAACTGACACTGTGCCTTCTCTCCACTTTCTCTTTGACTTCTTCTCTTCTCTCCTCCTCTCTTCTCTCCTCGTCTCCCCTATCCTCTTTCCCTCTCTCCTCCCCCCCTACTCTCCCCATCTCTCCCTCTCTCCTCTCCATCTTTTCTCTCTCCTCGCCATCTCTCATTTCTCCCCCTCTCCAATCTCTCTCTATCCATCTCTCTCTCCATCTCTCCCCTCCATCTCTCCCTTATCCTTTCTCTCTCCCCTCTCCATCTCTCTTTCTCCATCTCTGTCTCTCCATCTTTCCCCTATCCATCTCTCTCTCTCTCTCTGCACCTCTCTTTCTCTCCATCTGTCCCCATCTCCATCCTTCCATCTCTCCCCATCTCCATCCTTTCATCTCTCCCCATCTCTCCTCTTCCATATCCATCTCTCCATTTCTCCTCTCTCTCCCCTCTCCCCTATCCTCTCCATCTCTCCCCATCTATATCTCCTCTCTCCCCCTCTCCATCTCTCCTCTCCTCCCTTTCCATCTCTCCCCATCTCCATCTCTCTTCTCTCTGCATCTCCTCAGCCTGCCTGCTGCAGTCGGAGCTGGTGAACTACGAGCGTGTGAAGGAGTACTGTCTTAAGGTGCTTGGTCACCAGCAGGACCACTTCAAGGCCATGTATCGCGCCGGTATTGCCTTCTACCACCTGGGCGACTACGAATGTGCCCTACGCTACTTGCGCGACGCCAAGTGCCGTGAGCCGTCAGGTACGTATGCTCCGCCCTCCTCCCTAACATCAGCAAGATGTGCTCTGCGCACACAGCTCATTCAACACTTGGAGAGTCAATCTTCCAGCTTCTAGAGCATTGTTTAACAAAAAGGGAGGGGAAAAATCCTTGGTCCAGGCACTTCCGTTGATTTAAAAAGTACAAAACAATCTTTATTCAACCCTGCACCCCGGCACCAATGTCCGAGGATGTCGGCTGCCGATTAGGGACGAGTTCGGTAACACTTTATTTTAGGGATACATCTACAGTGTATTAGCACTAATACATACAATGTTAATGCCTGCATAAGTAACTTGTAAGGCATGTACTAAGCAAACGCTAAGGCCTACTAGGTCCTTACTAAGGTTAAATTGGGAATAAATCCCTTATAGTGCATGAACAAGACATTTGGGAATACATGCCTAACAAATGTTTGATGTTGCTCAGTACATGCCTTACAAGTTACTTATACAGGGACATTATATGTATTAGTGCTAATAGATGTATCCCTAAAATAAAGTGTTACCACGAGTTCCATTTTGTTTGAGCCACCCATTGATTATCCGTGCTCTGCTGTGGTGAAATTGTGTGTGGGGTACTAAAATTGTAGGAAGCGAAAGTGCTCCACAGTGCTGTCGGAACCGACGTGCGCAGGGCCTTAGTCCTACTCTCCAAGTGTTTTGATGTGATAGTCATAGACACAATAAATACAGTGTTATTTGTCTTCAGTCACGCATAGGGTTACCCAACTGTCCCTGGAAATACGGAATCGTCCCGTATTTAGAGATAAAAGTACAGGTTCTGTATTGAGCTGAAACAGGACATGGGACGTTAAAATGCAGGAAATTACATCGACAATTAACTGTCCCGTATTTTTGTCACTGATAGTTGGCAACCCTTGTCACGAATGTTGTTGGAAATGTTGCAATACAACCTGCACAGCTTTCAACTGGTGCTTGAACACAGAGCCAATGTGGCAGAGGAGAGAGAAGAGAACCCTGGGCAATGTCTTGGCAATCAATATGTAGATATGTATCTCTTTTCAGATCATGTAGCCTCTGTCTGTAGCGAGCGCGTTACTCTGAAATGTATCCAGCTATGGCCACTTGTTTGCACTTGTTTGTTTTAAACGGCTCTCTGGTGACAAAATGGTGTCAGCGTGAGGTCCACCCACCCGCCCCGCCAGTGACATGGTGGGGACAACAGGGCCATGGCCTGGGACTATCACATTTCCATCTGTCTGGAGTTTAAACAGATGCCGACATACTGTAATGCGGAAGCCTTACCATCTTTATTTCTCCCTTTCTTTCTTTTTTTCTTCTTCTCCTTCTTTTTCTTCTTCTTCTTCTTCTTCTTCTTCTTCTTCTTCTTCTTCTTCTTCTTGTCTGATTTTTTCCTTTTCTTTATTGTTTTCTTTTTCATTGTGGTCATTTTGTCTTTTGTATTACTTATTTTCATTATCTTTTTAATCTTCGTCATTTTTTTATTTTTTCCTTCTTTTATTCCTTTTCTTCTTCTTCTTCTTCTTCTTCTTCTTCTTCTTCTTCTTCTTCTTCTTCTTCTTCTTCTTCTTTTTCTTCTTCTTCTTCTTCTTCTTCTTCTTCTTCTTCTTCTTCTTCTTCTTCTTCTTCTTCCTTCATCCTCTTCCTTGCTCTCTGTCTCCCTCTCCTCATCCAGACACAAATGTCCTGCGCTACATCCAGCTGACGGAGATGAAGATGAGCAAGAGTGGCCAGAGGGGAGGAGACATGTGCGGCAAGGAGGTGTTGGGCTAGCCAGCCAGCACGCGTGGCACTACGCCTCTGCCCTCTCTCTCTCTCTCTCTCTCTCTCTCTCTCTCTCTCTCTCTCTCTCTCTCTCTCTCTCTCTCTCTCTCTCTCTCTCTCTCTCTCTCTCTTTCCCTCTCTCCTTGGCTCTCTGCTCTTTACTTGCTCTCCTGGTTTTGGTCCCGACAAAACCCTCTTCTTCTCCTCCTTCTCCTTTCCACCCCTCTTCTTCTCCTCCTCCTCCTTTCTCTACTCCTCCTCTCCTCTGCTCCTTCTGCCCGGCAGGCATCTGAGGCAAAGCAGCACTCGTCTCGCAGCGGGACATTTTGAGGGCAGTGTCTCTTATCTTCTATCTGCCGCCCTTTTTCCTCCGATCCATCCCTGTGTTCCCCTTAGAACGTTCCCCTGTTCCTCCTCCTCCCCCTCCTCCTCCTTAGTTCCTCCTCCTCAGTTCCTCCTCCTCTGTGGTAAGAACGTCTGTTTTTTGGTCCCTTTAAAGCCCACACCCCCTCTTGTCTGGTGCTTCGATTCCTTTGCCAGGTATAGACTGGCAAACAACTGAACAACACACACAACCCGCCTACAACCCAACCAACCCAACGTGAGGATGTCAGATGGAAAAACACAAGACATGAGTAACATCTTAGACTGGCACAGCCAATGAAAGAAAAAAAGAATACAATACACTGACAATACAGGATTTTGCTTCATGTTCTAAGGGTGTGTATACAAAGTTTGTTTTTCTTGGTTTCTTGCTTTTTTTAAATGTATTTCGATTTATTTGTTTGTCTATTTACTTGATGTTGGACAAGGTGGGACCATTATGGAACTTCCTGTGGCTTGACTTTGGGTACATGGGGGGTTATTGTGCTATAACGCACGTCTAGGCTTATCAATTTCCCCACTAAAGACAAGCTGTGAGTGACATCGTACAGTACATACAGTAGAATAATGTATAGCGTTTGATTGTTCCAGTGTCCCTTCCCATCACCCCTTGCTTCTACATAACAGTAAGACTACGCATCATCACAATAGATAGATAGTAACTTCTCCTTTTTATCCATTCATCTCCGTACTCATTCGCTTGCCTTTATTTCCCTCTCTTGTTCTCTCTCTCTCTCTTTCTCTCTCTCTCTCTCTCTCTCTCTCTCTCTCTCTCTCTCTCTCTCTCTCTCTCTCTCTCTCTCTCTCTGTCGCCGTCTCTTATTGCAGACATGAATTATATCTCAGTTGTTCTTAAACTCTTTCAAGGGCTAACTTAAATACTTGTCATTGTTTTCTCCCTGCTTTGTTTTTTTTAAAACGTATTTCTTGTTTTTGGGTGGGGGTTGGGTGGTTAGCATCATTGGACTTAACTGATAGTAGTTAAATCAGCTGTATGTTTTTTTTTCTCTTCCTGTAAGGACAAAATATATATCTATATCAAAGCAAAACAAAAAACAAGATCAAGTACAGTCTCTGTTCTACCGTACTGTTATCAGGTGTGTTTTTGTGAAACAGTGTCTTGAATTAGTTGTCCATTTTTCTCCTAGATTATAACTGTTTGAGTGTTGAGCCTGTCGTTCCCCCTTGCTTGGAGTCGTGGTGGTGTGGTTGACGGGCCCAGTAGGCTAGGCTAGGCTAGCCTGGCCTGTCGAGGTTTACATGTGAGGAAGGACGAGGGCCCGCAACGATATGCCTTTTTTTAGCAGTGAGTACACAGTGACAAGTAATCCACAAACGTTTAGGATAACTGCACATTTGAACTGATGTCAGTCAGTGAGCATTGATGAGTGGAGGTGCAAAACGCACACCAGAAAAAGAGGTGCTGGCAACCAGTAAACACTTGCAGGAGAGAAGTTCCGCACACTCTTGAGCTGTATAAACAAGTTTTTAATGTGACAATGTTTCGGCCTGTCGACAGCTGCCGACAGGCTGAAACGTTGTCACATTAAAAACTTGTTTATACAACTCGAGAGTGTGCGACACTTCTCTCCTCCAGTCAGTGCGCATTGGTCATTTGTTTTAAGTTGTAAGCAACTGAACTTGGTAATGGAGCTTAAAGATATTTCATCCTTCATCCAAGAGAGGAGGGCTGCTGACTGCTTTGCATGGGCCTGGGACAAAGTCATCTGAAAGGGTCCCCTTCCAAATTCACGCAATGTAATGAGGAGGACCTATTTCCCCTTGGGCCCAGGACAACTGATCCATTTGCACTCCACCTGTCAGCTTCCCTGTAACAGGGGACATAAGTTTTGGTCTGGTATAAGGTGAAGTTGGAGCATTAGTCAGTTATAACATATGTACCGTACCGTACCGTACACACACACACAGATTGGATCACGTCTACTTCTCTGCAGATGGGATTGTAGTATAGTACAAACGTCTTTAGACTTTAAGCACGTAAATTAAGTTAGACGTCATAACACAGCCAAGGAGATCCTTCGTTTTAAAGGCGTAATTTTTGATTAAACATATTATCTTAAATTAGATGTAATAATTACGGCTTTAAGTAATAAATTGCTGTTCAAAATCAGGCCTTGTGGGAGGACAAGTTCAAGAGCATGTCTTGCTTTTTGAGTGTGCAATATGTGATGTTTTTTTTTTTTGTGGACATTCAATTAGTTTTAGGCTGGGAGGCCTACTCCCTTGTGTCAATCATGCCTATGAAGGGATGGAGGGGGATTCAAATGATGCAACCAACGTCATTTATAATAATTCCTGACATGTTGTTTTTGTGGACCCATAAAAGAAACACGTTTTTCAATGGTCTTGGTTGGTTGATTTTAAATGGATGTCTCTCGGTTGATTTTTTTTTTTTTTAGCCTACTGTTCTCCCCCTGCATGTCTGCAAACGTTACAGTAATATGGGCATTTTGGAATGGTGTGCAGTGGTCTTGATTTCCTGTCCCTGTTGTCCGGTATGCACTGGACTTGAGGGATGAGGTGAATTTATAGAAGTTATTATTACCATTATTAAAAAGGAGAAAGGATATGATATGAGTTTTTCTGGATCAAGTCATTTTTTACTACTTCTTTGTGCAAGGCAGACTTTTGAGTAGTGTGATTTAAGCCATTGGAAGTGGCATGCCTGAGAAAGATAAAGGATTTGTCAAATACGGTATGAGGGGACCCACCTGCAGCATAGGTGTTTTTTTTTAAATAAAAATATCATTAATCAGTCTGAAATTGCTGCATTTCAGAACAACTAAAAAGAACGTAGTTATGGTTCTCTGCAGAATGCTCTGTAAAGAATCAACCCGAGCTGTGATGTCATTTGAATTGGTTAGCTAGACTTCCGTAGAAGATGTTGGTGGTTTAGTTCTGTCTGTCTGTATGCCTCTCTGTGGGAAAGGAAGGCCGAGAGTATGGTGTTGAAATAATAATGATGATGATTTTTTTGTAAAAAATGTCTGTAATGATTTCGCTGGTGCCTGCATCACCTGGATGTTAGCTTACCTTTTAGGCCAATGCAGTGACGTCAGTCGAGCATTGGCATCCTGTTTCTAAAGGCAGGAAGTTCTCTTCAGAACGAGCCACCCAATCAATTGATGTGTGCAGCTCTGATCAAATGCAAAAAGCACAAAATGTGAAAAAAATAAGAAATAGCAAGAAAGTAATGTTTTTTTGTTTGTTTTCCTTTTATGTCAACTGAGATGTGTTTGTCAATGGTCAAAGTAGAATCGTGTGGTTTTGAGAACTGTTATAAAAAAAACAAAGGTGTAAAAGGGAAAAACATGAATGGTTGTAGAAAGCTTTACTTTCTTTACTGTAATGCTATGAGTTACACTAAGCAAGAGTGTAAAATTCAGATTTGAGAGGCCTCAGAGGCCGTAATTTTGGAGATAAACCTTACCTGTGTGTATGCCAACGTGTGCTTGTATAAATACGTATATGTTGGGCAGGTCGATTTCCTGCAAAGGTGGACAAACCGGCTTGACAAAGTAAATATCCGTTGTTGTGTGTTTCACAGTCCTGCTCTATTAACACTGTTCCTCACATAAATATTACCTGTGGACAACTGGTCATTCGGAATAATCACGGAGAATGGACATTTACATGAGACATTTAATTCCGAATTAACTCACTTTAATTCTGAATAAAGCTTAATTCGGCTTTGAAAATATCATGTAAACACCTTTTAATTCGGAATTAAAGAAAAGATCAAAGTAAACTCGACAGAACTATTTAATTCTGAATTTTTAATTCGGAATTAAAAACGTCAATGTAAACGTAGCCACTCTCCGTGATTATTCCGAATTACCAGAATAACACATGTGTTTGGGGTCAATTACGAATGACGAGTGGTCCACAGGTAATATTTATCATGGGGCATATTGGGCTTTAGATGGCCTTTCTACCTGCTTAAAGAGTGGTGCTCATCAGGCTTGACAAGTGGAGAGACTGGTCTCTAACAAAAACATGGCAGGACTATTATTTTGTCAAATCTGGGATGTCCACCTTTGTCTGTTTTATATTTCTGTTTGTTTGTTTTTGCATTTATTTATTTATTTTGGATATGTGTACACTGCTCCAGGGGGTTTAGTTTGGTCTGGTCTGGTCTCTGACCTCTGCTGTTGAAGGTCAGTAAATATCCTGTTTGAAAGCAATGGGCAGAGGGAACGAGGAACACTTGCTACGTTCACATCCACTTCAGCGCCCAATATATGAGGCTAACTCTGAAGCCAGGATATACATTTATTTGGGATTGCACATTTGGGGAAAGGTGTTTTACATGAGCAAAAACACAAAGCCTTGACACTAACGATCCTGATCGTATAGGCCTACAGGGTGTTGAAGAGCATGTGAACATAGTCAGTTTTAAAATCAGAGGCCGACAAACTGGACAGAGAAAGTAAAAGTCCTGCCAGATATCCCCTTCTACATGTGCTGCTAACACACACAGGTGATTTCACTGATTAGCTCATCATTGGTGCATTTCTCGAAACCATAGTTGCTATTCTACGTTAGCTACTTTGTTGTTGGCAATGCAATTTTCCATTGGCAACTACCCAAGTTGCTAACTGACTTGCAACTATGCTTTTGAGACACGCACCCCAGGATTTGGTAAACATTAGGATCAGCTAGTTCATTTAATTAGCTTAGCAAAATGTGGCAGGGTTTTTTCTTTCTAAACCCCTTAATGTCCGGCCCTGTTTAAAATAAATGAAAATATATTCTGTATATTGCGATTTCTTTTTATGGGTCTAAGTGGTTTCCAACTGGGAGCTGCCCAATGGTTATGTTTGTCAGCAATGATTGCGCGTCTGTCCTATAAGAGAGAGAGAACATATTGTTGGATATTTTAAAAAGGAAATATATGAAGACATTACAACTGGTTGTACTGAACTGCTAGTCCAGGAATGCACTACTGATTGGTATTTGAAAAATGATAAATAAAGATTTAAAGGCAAACTCAAAGGTGTGGTATGTTGTGGTGTGTACATTGATTTGTTAGTTTTCCAATCAGAGACACAATGGGTTTGTCTATGGCGTTAAGAAAGTTGATAACAAACAACAAATGGCTTGCTTAAAGGATGACTCTAGTCAATTGCAATATGCTGTTGTATTGCTCACACTACCCTTGACTTGTCAGTACCCAGTGATGCTGCATTTTTTGGCTCAGCCCTTTCCGAGATCTGAGCTTTTCTTATGGGGGAAGATTTTGTTTACATTAAAAACTTTCTTAACATAGGCCTACTGCAAATATTTTCCCAAAAGGTATCGTTGTTTGCTAGTTGCCAGCTGATGTTGCATAACCTTTTGGATGTTTTAAGGAATAAATAAATAACACCTGCCCCCATTACAATGACCTGGATCTCGGAAAAGGATGAAGAAAAAAAAAATCTCAGGTACTGACAAGTCCAGGGTAGTGTGAGCATTACAACTGCATGTTGAAATTGGCTGGAGTTATCCTTTAAGCATCCAAAACCTATACCACATTAGGTGTGATTGTTTGTTATGTTGCCATGACGGTCTTTGACTTGGAATTCTGTCTACAAAAATAAAGGTACAGTATATCATTCAGAAGTTTTGAAAAATAATTCAAAAAATAATTCAAGGGGGTTTCTAGGTTAAAACACACAGCAGCACTACACAACATTTCTTGTTTGGTCTTGTCCTATCATAATGCACCAAGCCATGTTTGAAATGGTAACATTCACCTCAGTAGACAGGCCTCAGAGCCTCCGGGGGCTGGCGTAGAGAGCCTCTATTGGATCCCCATTCCCCTTCCACTTGCTTTTGTCACGGATGACTTCTCCAGTCCACTAGTTTCTAGTAAACAGGCATTTTAGTGAGAAAAAAATTAAAGCCCAACTGGGAAACGCTAACTCCTATTGTCATTGTGACGCAGCACTGCACAGCACACAAGTGAACACTGCACACAACGAAATTACATTTATGCCTCACCCATGTAAGGGCGCAGACCCCAAAAGGCGCCCGAGAGGAAGCAGTGCAGCAGGACGGTATAATGCTCAGGGCACCTCAGT
Organism: Engraulis encrasicolus; assembly: GCF_034702125.1. NCBI lineage: Eukaryota > Metazoa > Chordata > Actinopteri > Clupeiformes > Engraulidae > Engraulis > Engraulis encrasicolus. The sequence goes on along the minus strand of NC_085864.1, from coordinate 19,561,904 downwards.
CATGGAGGAGGATGGGGGAGAGCACTGGTTAATTACTTCCCCCACTGACCTGGCGGGTCATGAGTCGAACCGGTAACCTTTGGGCTACAAGTCTGACGCCTTAACCCCTCACCCATGACTTAAATGTGCAGTGTGCAATTTCAGTCATTTATTAATGTACAGTATGCTGCCCATTCACAATTTCGATCTTTTCATGAATGTTTATTAAGTATTAATAAACTAATATTTACCGGTCTGACCAAAGTTCAATCATTTTTATTGCCAAAGAAGTCTATGACTGGTGATTCAGGTGCATGGAGAAGATCCACCGGTAACACTTTACTTTAGTGTTACATCAATTAGCAGTAATACATACAATGTTAATGCCTGTTTAAGTAACGTCTACGGCATGTACTAAGCAAAATCAAACATATGTTAGGTTATATTGGTAATAAATCCCTTATTGTGCATGAACAAGACATTTGCGAATACATGCCTAACAAATGTTTGATTTTAGTACATGCCTTACAAGTTACTTATACAATACTGTACAGGCATTAAATTAGTCCTAATAGATGTAACACTAAAATGAAGTTACAGATCCACCTGCGAAAAGTGTGAATTTCGAAATCCAAACGGCCACTTGGAAATTGATGATGGTGGTAAATATACATATATGATAAAGATAACATTTCTGAATGGGCAGTGTAAATTGTGGACATAAATTCACATTACATGATGCTCTAAATACAAAATATATACTCAATTTTTAAAGAAAATGATCACAAAGGCACCTACTCCACACGACTTCAGAGGTAACAGTTATTTTTAATAATAAATACCATGGCCTTTTCCATCACACATAAAATACAAGAACGGGCCGAGATCACTCCTTCACGTAGCGTCATAGTTTCCAAATACCCATAGTAAACAGACACACAACACACACTCACACATACACCCACTCACACACACGCACAACTCGCAAACACATACCCACAGACATACAACAGCGGAACAATTTATAAACAGTACCGCATAAAAATGTGTCAGTTCTGCCGTTTCCAGCACTGTACATGACATGACCTCCTTGCGAAACAAGATGGGTGGATAGGATACCATGAGTCTGCTTTCAGATCCAGCCTCACAGACAGACAGCACAAATAAAACAGGTCCCCTTTCCGTTGTCCGACCGCCAGTTAGTGCTGATTGATTGCAGTGCATCATCAATGGCTTAGCACTCCAAGTCCACTCAAGGCCCCCTAACCCACCCTTACACAAAGACATACTTGTAGCACTGGCATAATGATGAATAATCAGGTTCATTTTAAGTAGGGTGCGTACGGTAAATGGCTACTGATTGGATGTACAAAAAACAAGATTGTTGTAGATGTACGGTACTTGATTTTTTTTTTTTTAAAGAACCCAGATCCCTTTTTCATTTCATGTAGGTATTAATTGATACAGCCTCATCATATTTATCTATGCTTTAAGGAACACCTCTCTCCTCTCATCATCATATTTATTGATGCTTTAAGGAACACCTCTCTCCTCTCCTTTTCCATACAGGGCTGTTTGGGGAGTTAGTGGGAGAACGAGGGAGCACTTCAGATAAAGCTACAGCTGCATATCAGAGGAATAAAATACTTAGAGAGGGAGAAGGAGAGATAGATATATAGATAGCGAGAGAATGGACAGATGGGAGAGAGAGAGAGAGAGAGAGAGAGAGGGAGAAGGAGAGATAGATAAATAGCGAGAGAACGGACAGATGAGAGAGAGAGAGAGAGAGAGGGAGGGAGAGAGGAAGAGAGAGAGAGAATGGACAGATAAGAGTGAGAGAGAGATAGATAGCGAGAGAACAGACAGATAAGAGAGAGAGAGAGAGAGAGAGAGAGAGAGAGAGAGAGAGAGAGAGAGAGAGAGAGAGTAAGAGATGGGAGATGCTTAAAACTAATGGATGCTCTAGTTCTACTCACATCACATTCGCACAAGTACGCATGCTTCCCAACAGATTGAGGTGCACATATTCACATTATGTAATGTATATCCTTACAAGAAAAATACAGTAATAAAGAAGGCTTCTCGCACCGCACGGTCCTGAAGTCCACGGGACTCCCCTCCTATTGGACACGTGTGCAGGAGAGAGCTTGTGCTTTTCAAATAAAGTTTTGAGTAAGGTCCTTTTTTTCAAAAATTAAAAAAAGGTTGACAATAATTATTAAATAATTTATATCTATTGCGACATCTAAAGAATATTTATATAGGTTGACAGCCGTGTGAATATATTACACATCTACTGTATGTTGACAAGTCATTTGGATTTAGGTCACGGATTGCAATGACAGTCAGACGCACTCAATGCAGGGAACATCCATTCAGGCACGCACGCACGTACGCACACACTCAACGCACGCACGCACACAAACATTAAATAGAATTAAAAAGGTATACACAAACAGGACAATATACTTATCCGTCCTCACCACTGTTTGCATATGAAAAGCATTAAATCTGCCCTGCGTTAAGTGAACCTGAACTGCTCCAGTTCTGTCAGTCAGTCCGTCCGTCCAGGCAACAAGAGCGCAAAAAAAGTAGCAGTGCAAAAAAAACGTAGGGCCCCCCCCCTTGTAGAATCTGTATGGGGCACAGGGACTGGGCGTTCCAACCAAAAATGTTCCTCAACACATCATTTTTGTCCCCAAGAAACGAAACATGGGTAATGGCTGCTTCCCTTTATAGACTCCAAGCAGAAGGGGGCGACGATGAGCTGAGGAGGTATAGGGTGCTCTTATGGGCCAGAATATGTAGAAGAATATGTAGATATGTCAGTGACGATTGATAGAGACGATTAATGAGATGAATGATTAATGATACTTTTCCGGGATCCATGTGAGGTAAAGTGTATGCCCCTTTAGGAGACCAGGGAAGGTTGAGAATAAATGGAGTTCCCTTCGGTAGATGGTGGTAGTGCACGTCGTATGCAAGTGTCCACTAAAATGCCACAGAAAAACAAGAAGGATGGGATTATGTCCCCTTTAGGAGACCGACGGGCTGCTCACAAACATGTTCCCAATGAATTTGCTTCCTTGGGTTGTACTGGATGGAGCCCTCTATGAAAAGTGCTTTCCACAGATGGTGGATGAGAGATTATGATCTTTTTTCAGAGAGTGCGCTCAACTCCCAACTGTTTTTCACAAGGTTTTCGGGTGCAAGCGAACAGCAATGTTCATATTTAGTAGAAAAGCAGCACTCTCGTGTGTGATTCTTGTATTTTATTTTAGTGGTTAACATGACAGACAGACGTTTCGGCCTAAGCTTTCTTCAGCGTTTGAAGAAGGCTTAGGCCGAAACGTCTGTCTGTCATGCTAACCCAAACTCTGCTAGTTGGCCTCCATTACACTAACCCACTAGAATAAAATACAAGAATAACACCCAAGAGTGCGGCTTTTCTACAACTGTAAGTATGAGAGTTTCTGGCCTCCCGTTGGGCAGGGTTGACTGGGCACTGGGGTGTGGCTGGCTGGGGTGGTATCTGGGGTTGGTGAAGTGGTCTCTACAGTATAACAAGTGTCGGACGTCCACCAAACGTGGGCAACAGGAAAAGGCTACACAAGGGGCAGAGCGGGATGGCTTTTTAACTGTGTGTGTGTGTGTGTGTGTGTGTGTGTGTGTGTGTGTGTGTGTGTGTGTGTGTGTGTGTGTGTGTGTGTGTGTGTGTGTGTAGAGTTGAATAAAGTAGTAGAACTACTCTTAGTCTTACTGATGTAATTACAACACTAGTAGTATGATATTACAGTTGATATGACATTAAAGTACTTACTACCATGTAATATCATACCACTAGTGTTAAAGGAGAAGTCCAGTTTTTTGAACATTAAGGCCATTTTCTGAGTGGTCTGCAATGTTTTAGAGTCCCCCTCACCGTTTATTTCATGATTGCTGCAGTCTCTGTTATTTGGCTGATTTGGATTTGATCTCAACTAGCTTTAGAATGGCCGTCTATGGGCACCTGCAACTCTGTTCTTAAAATCACCTTTAACATTTGTTTTGAAGAATATGCAACTCAGCAAGTGTTCAACAGTATTCACTGGTGTTCCTTAGCAATTTTTGTAGCGAAATATGGCATCTGTCATGTTTTATGTGTGTTTTATGTAGCAATTTGTAAATTAAGTTTCACTTTCACTTTCACTTTCTTTCACAAAATGGCACATAAAAAATGACAGAAGCCAAATTTCGCCTTGAAACTTGTTAGGGACTGCTAGTGAACACCCCTAACCACTTTGTGAGCTGTAGACTTTCGAAAACAAATGTTAAAGTTGATTTTAAGAACAGAGTCGCAGGTGCTCATAGACGGCCATTCTAAAGCTGGTTGAGATCAAATCCAAATCAGCCAAATAACAGAGACTGCAGCAAACATGAAATAAACGGTGAGGGGGACTCTAAAACATTGCAGACCACTCAGAAAAGGGGCTTAATGTTCAAAAAACTGGACTTCCCCTTTAATAATAACATCTGTAAGAGTCTACGTCTACTTCTACTTTATACAACACTGTGTGTGTGTCTGTGTCTGTATATGTGTGTGTGTGTGTGTGTGTGTGTGTGTGTGTGTGTGTGTGTGTGTGTGTGTGTGTGTCTGTGTCTGTATATGTGTGTGTGTCCTGGTTCCTCCTGTCCTGACCTATAGGAAGTATTGTCCACACATGGTGTGTGTGTGTGTGTGTGTGTGTGTGAGAGAGAGAGCGTGCTGTTTCCTCCTGTCCTGACCGATAGGAAGTGTTGTCCACACACGGTGGGCGGAGGGTGCTGGCTGCACAGGGCCAAGGTGCTGTCCTGACTCTGGCCCTCCGTGTCCATGTCCAACAGCGTCTGCGGCGCCGTGCCACACACCCCGCTGCTGTCCCCAGAGCCCAGCAGGCTGTCACTGCTGCTGCCCGGCGACATGCTCAGTGTCCGCGAGAAGGAGGCCAGCTTCTGCCGGGACAGAGCGCGGGACACGGTGGGCCGAGGCCGGGGGGCGAACTCCAGGGTTGTAGGCCGCTCGAGAGTGGGATTAGTCGGGGTGCCCAGTGCTGCTGGAAGTAGTGGTGTTGGTAGTGGTGCTGGGGGTGTCGTCCCTGCGAGGGTGGTGGTGGTGGTGCCGTAGTGAGGTGGGGGGTGGTGGTGGTGGTGTTGTTTGGTCATCTGGGGTGTGGGCGCTGGAGGAGGGGGGTGGGAGGGCGGAGCCAGGATGGGGGCTCTGCGGCGAGGCACTGACGGGAAAAGGCTGGACGGGTCGGGCTGGTGGTGGGGGAGGGTCAAGGTGGTGCTGGAACCTGCGGGGGAAGCAAAACAATAAATAAGCAAGTCAGTGAGTAGTAGTCAGGCCAAGAGCAATGTAAATATCGTTTCTGATCTCCCAAAAAAGCAGGAACTCCTTCCACTTTGTTGGGAAGCAAACAACCAGTAGCAAACCAAGGGAGGCGGGTCAACTATGCTGTTTGGGAAATGTAAATTGTTATGCTCTTGGTCAGACCGAGTCTCGAAGTCGATGATAATCAGGCTAAGTGAGTGGTATGATTCATAAACTAGCTCCCTGTGACGCTGTTCAAATTTGCAGCGATTCTTGCAACGTTTCGTCTGTTGACCTCCTTCAAGCAATTCAACGGCTCATTCAAGGTCAATAAACGGAAACGTCACAAGTAATCTCTGCAAATGTGAACAGTGTGCTGGAGTTTCCTGTCTCCAACGTTGGTGAGCCAGGGGGTTCCCCTCCTACACACCGGGCCAAAGGAGGTGTGGAAGAATTCTACAAAATGTTCTACAAATATGTAAAAAGCATGGTGTTTATGGTGTTCAATCCCACACAGACCATTCTGAGTGTGTGTGTGTGTGTGTGTGTGTGTGTGTGTGTGTGTGTGTGTGTGTGTGTGTGTGTGTGTGTGTGTGTGTGTGTGTGTGTGTGTAATATGCATGTATCAGAGTGGACTCTCACCTGTGTACGTCACAGTATTGAGCCCCTGGTGCGTAGGGGGCGTGGGCACCACACTCCCGTCCGACGGCGTGCGTCTGTGTGCCATGACGACCAGTGGCTGAGCGCGCCCGATGGCGCTGTCCGAGGGCGTGCGCCGGTGCCTGCGGTAGCTAACCGTCATGGCGGCCGCCGCGCTGGCTGTCGCCGAGGAGACGTGCGTGGGCGTCAGCGACTGGTTGGGCTCACGCTTGAAGCTCTCGGCCCGCAGGTCCAGCAGCGGGTTCAGAGCGGGCGCGGGGGACGAGCACGAGGATAACGACGACGAGCCACCTGCTGCCATCAAGGCCGCCGACGTCGGCTGAACAGCAGAGGAGTCAAAAGTACAAGTAAATTAATGGTGTGAATACAACACTATTTTTGGAGGAGAAAGCCAACGTACACCAGCAGTTTCGAGGTCCAGGTAGCGGGTACTTCAGGTTCACTGAAGGTTCACTTCAGAGGGGAAGATACCGCAGACTCTTGTCCATCCTTGCTGAATTTTATTAAACAAACGTTTCGGCCAGTGAAAATTCAGCATTGGATGAACAAGAGTGTGCGGTATCTTCCCCATCTGAAGTCAGTAGAACACTAGCACATGATATTATGTATCTGTAACACCCGTTATTCTATTGCACCTAATGAGATCAATGTTTCGAGATCTTGTGAGAGAAATAAGTTACTGGCGTCCTGAAAACAAGCCCCAAGACTAAAGACAAAAAAAAAAAAAGCGATGAGATTGCTCAAAAAAAGAAGCCCAAAGTTGTTGGTAATAAGCAGAATTAGCAACCCTGACTGTGTTGTTTATGTTGTTCTTGGGTTTATCAAGGAACAAGGTAAAGATTAGGAGACTGTCGCTGTTATTAAGAGCTGGCCGTCCGTCAAAGATAGTGATCAGCTGGTGTGAAGTGCATTTTGTCAGTTCGTCTTGAAAGATACAATTCATAATAAAACAGAAATAATCATAGACTTTCTGGGTAATTTGTGTGTGCTAGCAACATAAGAACTTCCAGTATGTCTACTAGATGTGCAGGACATACCGTGTGGTGGTGCTGCAGCGGCGAGGGCATGAGCAGGTCGTCGGGGTCGGAGGGCAGCAGGGACTTGGTGGAGTTGCAGTCGGAGAGCGAGGAGAGGGAGAGCAGGGTGACGGAGGGCGAGGGGTCCAGGCAGGCCAGCGAGGGGTCGTGCTGCTGGGCGTGGCTATGGGACAGGGACAGCGAGAGGGACAGCGAGTGGCTGGGAGGGGAGCTGGAGCGCCGGAAGCGGCTGGTGCGGTGGAACAGGCCCTCTTTCTTCTTCTCGCGAGCCTCCTGCTCATCCTGACGAGGAAGAAGAAGAGGAAGAGGAAGCAGAAGAGGAAGACGTGGGCATCAACACGGGTGCATTTCTCGAAGCCATAGTTGCTAACTATGTTAGCTACTTTGTTGTTTGCGATGCAATTTCCTACTGGCATTGGCAACTACCCAAGTTGCTAACTGGCTGAAGAGGAGAAGGAAGAGGAAGATGAAGAGGAGGAGGAAGACATGACCATCAGCACAGAACAGAATAAGTGAACGTGAAGTGAAAGCCCACCTGGGAAACTCCAAATCCCAATGTCATTGTGACACAGCACTACACAGCACACAAGTGCACACTGCGCAACTCAACAACAAAAGTGCATTTATGCCTCACCCGTGCAAGGGGTAGAGGAAGACGTGGCCATCAACACAGGGATGCATTTCTCGAAGCCAAAGTTCCTATGTTAGCTACTTTGTTGTTTGCAATGCAATTTCCTATTGTCAACTACCCAAGTTGCTAACAACTACACTTTTGAGAAACACACCCCAGAACAGAATACAACATAGTGCAGCAACATTAGGGGTGTGCAAAAAAAAAAATCATGACAATGTATCATAATACTTATTTTCACAATATGCTGCATCGATTCATGACAATGTATCGCGATACTTATTTTCACAATATACTGCATCGATTAATGACAACGTATCGCGATACTTATTTTCACAATATACTGCATCGATTCATGACAATGTATCGCGATACTTATTTTCACAATATACTGCATCGATTCATGATTCATGCAATTGATTATTAATGGAGAGAGAGAGATGGGAGATGTACCTGCAGGCGTGCGAGCTGCTGCAGGTCTTGTCCCAGGGCCACAGAGGCCAGTACTGAGGCGCAGCCCAGCAGCAACCCGTGACTGGGGCTCTGGCTCTGGTTCTGCTTGTGAGTCTTCTCCTTTGGGGGGCGCTGCAGAGAGCCCTGGCTCCCCACTCCACCTCCTCCTCCTCCAACACCTCCTCCTCCACTGAGGCTAGTCCAGGAGCGGCCTCTGACTCCACCACCACCTCCGTCACCTCCACCACCGCCTCCGGCACTCTCCACGGAGCCGTTACTGCTGCTGACCTCCAGGGGGAGCTGCTGAGAGCCGGTCGGGGAGTCCTCACAGTGCTCCTCTGGTGGAGAGAGGGAGAGAGAGAGAGAGAGGAGGAGAGGAGAGAGAGAGAGAGAAGGAGAGAGAGACAGAGAGAGAGAGGAGAGGGGCAGAGAGAGAGAGGGATGGAGGGAGAGAGGCAGAGAGAGAGGGAGAGAGGGAAGGAGAGATAGGCAGTGAGCGAGAAGGAGAGAGGCAGAGAGAGAGAGGGAGCGGGAGAGAGAGAGAGGGAGAGAAAGAGAGGGAGAGAGAGAGATTCACAAATGTTAGTATTGGCCTAGACTTCCCCTGAGGTCCTGTGTGCTGCCGAGTGAGCACCCTGCACTACAGACAGCTTGCTTGGAACAGTGCTGCAGAATAACTGCTGCAGAAGCAAAACTGCATACTCCTAATTTTACAACAAACCTGAACATGAATACAGATAAATCAACAAAAGATTTAAATTTCCACAAGCCTCCTTAGAACATGGTAAATTAAACGTTTTAGTAAGTAGAACAAGAAAGAGACTGCATTTTTTCCCTACTCTATCAGATTACTTTTATTAGACACGTCTGACATACACCCAAAGACATAAACATCTACCCTTCAAGGGGTATACCACTATTTTGGGGCTTAATACAGTTAAAATTGTTGGCCAGGGTTTATAAAGGTGGTAAAGTGTCTTATTTTTCATGTTGTCTTGTTCTAAGACAAGTGAAAAGAGGGAGCACACAGATCCATTGACTTTCACTAGCTTAGCGACATACTACCACTTCCTGTAGGGTTAATTTAGTTTTATCAACTTTAACTTTGGTTTATCACTTAACCCCTTAGCGCAGAGCCTATGTTATAATCTTACTGTCACCAAAATTGTAATGTCTATGTCTTAATATGTTACTTAAGGCTCTCTGTAATGTTATAGCAATGTTGTCATGATATAGCTGAGTATTTTCAGCAGATAGTCAAATAGGCCCGCCAGCGACCCCATCTGCCATAATGGTTATTACCTATGTTCTTGCAATACCCCCCTGAGTGACTCACCCATCTCGTTGAGGCTGGAGAAGCCTGCGGTCATGGGGATGTGCTTGGGGGATTTGCCCAGGTTGGGGGCACTGGACGACCACGTCTTACACCCTTCACCCAGAGACTTCAGCCTATCGGGAGCAAGAAGAAAGTTGAAGGTGAAGATTGTGCACATCCCAGGAAAAGGTGCAGGACAAAGGCTGACGGAAGTTTTCAGAGTGAGGAGTCCACACACTTGAAATCCCTTTTATTGTTTTTATTTCATGGCTGGATTAGTCGACTGTTGAAGTTGAAACATAATCCAGCCATGAGATAAAAACAACAAAAGGCATTTGAAGTATGAAAGCAAAAAGAAAACATTCACAAACACTCCATCCTTACAGCAGGAAGAGGAAAACACTGATCACATTGTCATAGATGCAAATTGGCATGAGCATTGCTATGGCTATGTTACTTGCGCTGTTTCTGTCCATTGACGTTTTTCAAGCAATTCAATGTCAATTGCTTGAAGAAGGTCAATAGACCAAAACATTGCAAGTAAAACGCTGCAGGTGTGAACAGTATGCGCAAGCTTTCTTGTCTCAGTGTGCAGCTGAATAAAGTGACCTGTTATCTCCCCTCACCCTCTCCTTCTGGTTTGTGGAGCTGTGGTGTTTATTATGTATAATATGTTATTATGGATATATCTTACCTGTCCTCTCCCCCCACCCTCTCCCTCTGGTGCAGTGTGGAGCTGGGTGAGGTGCTTGTGCGTTATACATACAGTACATGTTTATGGGTTACACACACACACACACACACACACACCTCTCTCCCTCTGGTACGTGGAGCTGGGTCCCCAGGTGCTGCCCTTCTTACCTGTCCTCTCCCCTATGGTGTTCACCTGTGCTGTTTATCATGTACAGTGCCCTCCATAATTATTGGCACCCCTGGTTGAGATGTGTTAAAAGCCTTAAAATAAATTCAGTGTTTATTGCAGAAGAATACTGTCACACTGAAAATTGTAGGAAAATGTAGCCTTCAACTCAAATGAATTGTAAGAAAATAAAAAAATCCCTGACTGAAAAATAATTATTTTTCATTAAATCACCTGTTCCACAATTATTGGCACCCTTAACAATTCCCAGGAAATAAATATAATTGAAGCATTTCTGTCATTTCTACAGTAGTTTACAAAGTTTACCAGAGTATGTAGGAACATTTAATTAGTAATTCATCACTTCCTGTTTCCCTGGGGTATAAATATGACGTGACACCGAGGCCATTTCTCTTATCCACTCTTAAACATGGGAAAGACAAAGGAACACAGCATACAAGTGAGGCAGATGTGCGTCGACCTTCACAGGTCAGGCAGAGGCTACAAGAAGATTGCCACTCAACTGCAGCTGCCCATATCCACTGTGAGAGGAATAATTAAGAAGTTCAAAACAACTGGAACAGTTGTAAACAAGCCTGGACGAGGACCCAAGTTTATTTTGCCACCACGCACAGTGAGGAGGATGGTAAGAGAAATCAAAATATCTCCAAAGCTCACTGTTACAGAATTACAACAAATGGTAGCATCCTGGGGTCACAAAGTCTCCAAATCAACCATCAGGCGCTGTCTACACGCCAACAAGCTGTTTGGGAGGCATGCACGGAGAAAATCTTTCCTCACCCACAATCATAAACGCAAACGTCTGGAGTTCGCCCAGCGGTATTGGGGCTTCAACTGGGACCGTGTGCTTTGGTCAGATGAGACCAAGATTGAGCTTTTTGGCAACAAACACTCTAAGTGGGTCTGGCGTACCACGAAAGATGCGCATGCTGAAAAGCACCTCATACCCACTGTGAAGTATGGGGGTGGGTCAGTGATGCTGTGGGGCTGTTTCGCTTCCAAAGGCCCTGGGAACCTTGTCAGGGTGCATGGCATCATGAATAGTTTGAAATACCAGGACATTTTAAATCAAAATCTGTTGCCCTCTGCCCGAAAGCTGAAGCTGGGTCGTCACTGGGTCTTCCAGCAAGACAATGACCCTAAACATATGGCCAAATCTACACAGAAATGGTTCACCAGACACAAAATCAAGCTCCTCCCATGGCCATCTCAGTCCCCTGACCTCAACCCCATTGAGAACCTGTGGGGTGAGCTGAAGAGGAGAGTACAGAGGAGAGGACCCAGGTCTCTGGATGATTTAGAGAGATTCTGCAAAGAGGAATGGCTGAAGATCCCTCTTTCTGTCTTTTCCCATCTTGTGAAACATTATAGGAGAAGATTAGGTGCTGTTTTGTTGGCAAAAGGGGGTTGTACAAAATATTAACACCAGGGGTGCTAATAATTGTGACACTCATTATTTGATGTCAAATAATTATTTCTTTATGTGGGATTTTTTCCCCACTGAATAAATGCACTTGTATTGAAGGTTGGATTTTTCTCTTTTTTTCCATTAAGGTCCCATATTATTTAGAAAAAAATAAAATAATTGGAAGCTAAAAAACACATCTTAACCAGGGGTGCCAATAATTATGGAGGGCACTGTATAATGTAGCTACCTGTCCTCTCCCCCGACCCTCTCCTTCTGGTGGGTGGAGCTGGGTCCCCAGGTGCGGCCCTTCTTCTTGCCGCTCACCACCTCCTCCTTGCACACGGAGCTGCGGCCCCACGTCTTCCTGCCGTCACTACCGGGGGTCACTGCAGAACACACAACACACAACATTCAATCACTGCTACTTGTGTGTGTTTGTGTGTGTGAACTACTGGAAGGCTGATTGTATTCAAATGTGTGCTATATGTTTACTGCAATGTGCAATGATGTGTATTAGGTCTTTGGGTATTTTTGTATTTATAGGATTTTGTAGGATGACAGACACCTTCATTTTCTTTGGGATTAATAAAAGTACCCTACTCTACTCTACTCTACTCTACTCTACAACAGACCATAAAGGGAAACGGTCCAGTAGCTGAAGCAGCCGTGGGTCTGTGGATAGGGACTGGGTCTTTAGATCAGAGGGTTGCTGGTTTAAATCTCACCCTTACCAGTACTTTCATACATAGCTGAAGTTCCCTTCAGTAAGGTACCTAACTAACCCAAACTGCTCCAGAACTATATAACCAAGGCTCTGTAAAGGCAGGCTCAAACTACACGAATATCAGCCCGATTCTCAGCTGAACACCCCCCAGTAAGTTTTCCTGCTAAAAATGTCTATTACTGGAAATTCAAAATGGAGAAGTCGATGGTAGTGGCAAGTATTCATGGAAACAGCTAACATTTGTGGATGGGCAGCATGAATTCTGGAAATAAACCACTAAAATATTGCAGAGCGAACCTTGAAATACAGAGATGGCCATTACTTTGCTGTATGGTGCTGTTAGCGAGAAACATAATTTTTTGGTCCTGCAAAAGCCCCGTGCTGTGTATGCTTACTCAGGTCATTTTCGCTTTTGATGACTGTCAAATTACATTTGCTCTGCACCCTGCGTGAGACGCCTGTAGCGAGACAGGGCTTTGGCAAATATGAGGGGCGGAGATGGGGAGAGGGGAGCAGAGGGTGGAGGAAGGAGGGGAGATACTGGTATGGTAGTCAAAAAGGATGGAATGAGAGAGGAGAGAGTTTGAAGAGAGAAGTGGAGAGGCGGAGAAGGGAGGGGAGGAGAGTAAAGTGGAGGGGAATCAGAGGAGGGGAAATGAAAAATAAATCAGACCGGGCATTTTTAGCCAAGACCGGTCCAACAGGCATTGAGGGAAACAATGAAGCCTTTGACAACATTTTAGAGGAGTACAACGAGTGGAGAGGGTAGAGTGATGCTAAGAACAGTAAGGGAGATTAGGAGTGCATTACAATATGCGGCCTTGCCTCCTTCACTTGTGCTTGTTTCCTTGTACCAAGAAGTAATATGTCATGATGACATCACTGACAACAGCATTATATTTCAATATCTTGCAAAAGCTCAATTGTAAACTATTTTTCTCATTAGCAATTGGGATGGTGAATGAAAAACAGTCCCTCAAAAGGTGTTGTGGCTAGGCTGACAGCTGAGAAACTTTATCGTTTTCTCCACAGAGGAGGGGCCAGGAGGCGGGGCAAGGAAACAAGCACAAGTGGAGGAGGCAAGGCCGCATATTGTAATGCACTCGAAGTGAGGAGAGAGCAGGGAGGGGAAGTTCTTTTAGGAGTGGGGTATGGGGTGAGGTTGTGCTTGGGAAGAGAGAGGGGAGAGAGAGAGGAGATTTAGATTGAGAGCGGAGAGAGGGGAGAGGAGATTTAGATTGAGAGGGGAGGGAGAGGAGAGAGAGAGGAGGTTTAGATTGAGAGCGGAGAGAGGGGAGAGGAGGTGACATGCACTGGTAGACACAACATATGGCCCTGAAGAGGGGAGGAGTGGATATTGTATGCTGTGTGTGGGGTGAGGTTAGGGACATGTGAAGGTGTGCTACTCATGGCGTATGGTTAGGAGGTTAGGGACATGTGAAGGTGTGCTACTCATGGCCGGGACTTTAAATGAACACCAGCCAACCGGCCAAATGCTGATGAAATTTCAGTTTGGCTTGTAGAAAAGACCAACCTACAAGCCACTTTGACCCATTAGTCAGTGTGTGTCTGGCTAGTAAGATTAATATCTACGTATGGCCCTGAGGCGAGGGATGGATATGTGTAGGTCAGAGACATGCGAAGGTGTGCTACTCACGGCGTATGGCCCTAAGCACATGTGAAGGTGTGCTACTCACGGCGTATAGTGAGGTTAGAGACATGCGAAGGTGTGCTACTCACGGCGTATAGTGAGGTTAGAGACATGCGAAGGTGTGCTACTCACAGCATATGGCCCTGAGGAGGACAGGGGTGGATATGTTGTGTTTGAGGCCACAGTGACTGGTGGGGAACATTTTGAAGTTCCACCCCTGTTAGGGATATGCGAAGGTGTGAGGTGTGAGGCCCTGAGGAGTGATGTTAGGGACACGTGAAGGTGTGCTACCCACGGCGTATGGCCCTGGTGGCCGAGGTTAAGGAGAGGGCGGAGGCGGGTAAGGTTAGGGACAGTGTGCTACTCACGGCGTATGTCCCTGTAGAGGAAAGGGGTGGATAGGAGTGTGTTAGGGACAGTGGATAAGAGTGTGTGAGGGACAGTGGATAAGAGTGTGTTAGGGACAGTGGATAAGAGTGTGTTAGGGACAGTGGATAAAAGTGTGTTAGGGACAGCGTGCTACTCACGGCGTATGGCCCTGTAGAGGAAAGGGGTGGATAAGAGTGTGTGTGAGGGACAGGGTGCTACTCACGGCGTATGGCCCTGAGTGTGTTAGGGACAGCGTGCTACTCACGGCGTATGGCCCTGAGGCGAGGCATAACTCCAGGGCTGGCTGGGGGCGTGGTCGTTTCGCTGCCCTGCGTTTTCCTCTTGTCCACACTTGGCGACGCCTGCACCGTGATCTTGTGCTCGAAACCTGGTGCAACATGAGACGATGATAAGCAAACATTACTGTAAACACAGTCTCTGGAAAAGTACTGGCTCACCCTTGGTGTAGTAGCATATGGTATTGCTATACACACAATATATATGAAAACATCTCAACATACAATACTGTATATCAATATACAATATATAATATCAGTGGTTCTTAACCCGGGGTGCAGACACCCCCTAGGGGCGCGCAAGAGATTGCAGGGAGTACGCAGAATTTTGTTTGTGTTGAGGTTGTGACCAAAATGATGCTTATTGGTATTGACTAATGTCTCAAGCAAGAACCATTGTAGTTAATAATTTTTTACTGCATCTAGAAGTTTAGGTTTGGAGTTTGTGGCTTGTCTCGGGCACAGGTAAGGAGGTGTATTATTAAGAAAAAAGTTAAAAACCGTAGCCCCATAGTGCACGCCATACCTCCAGTGGCACGCCATAATAGTCCTTGTAAGGTTAATTACCATAGTATTACTCTACTACAGGGATACTCAATTAAAAGTCCCCGAGGGCCAGTTTTTCAAAATTTCTCCCATTAAAGGGCCAACACGAGCCACGACCCCCCCGCCCAAAAAAAAAAAAAAAACATAACAAAAAATGATAACGCCTTTGTAAGCACAAAAACAGTGACAGGATGGGGGGGAAATTCTCTCATACGACTACAGGGCCTGGCCTGCATTTTCCTGGAGCACTGTTGTGTGAGGTGCCTGCCTTGCTGTCATTGCCACCCTTCATTTTTTTTTTTGAAATGACACAAGATTATTTGTTAGCCTATATTTGCAGACTACATCCAGAAATATTTATTTATTAGTGAGAAAACCAATAAGCCTGAAGATAACGCTTTTCAAACAAATGTTGCTTATTATGACTTTGTTTATGCAGCTCTCACATGCCTACTGCATAATGCAATAATATCATGGACCCAGCAAAGAGGAGGACACCTCAGGTTTTGCTTTTTTTTTTTATTTGGGGACTGTTTAAAAGTGTGAAAAGTTTATCAAGCAATTCGTTTTTAAGTAGGCTACCACTAGTTAGCTGCCAGCAGAGCTCAAACACAATTTGCCTTCATTTGTGTTAGCAACTAGCTACAGCTAGTGCTAAACCAATTCGAAGTCCTAACACACTGTTTGCAATGAAATGTGGACCATTACTTTCAAAAACGAGGCAAAGAGAACTTTGTAAATTATTTATTTACAAGTTCTGATACCGTCCTCCCCTTCTGTAGTCTACCTCACAACAACCCACCCTTGTAGTCACTTCTGTTTGGAGCCTGCAGGGAGAAACTGATTGAGGGGGCGGGGCACGGCACGCGTCTTCCTAGCGTCTGTGGCGCGATTTCAAAATAAGAGCCGGCAGCGCGATCGGACCTAAATTGTTTTTTTTTTTTTTTAAATTTTTCAAAATTATTCGAGGGCCACAAATAGATGCCACAAATGGCTCGCGAGCCGCTATTTGAGTATGGGGGCTCTACTATGACATTACAGAGGGTCTTTCGTAATGCACTATGACTCGGTCATTGCCATTCTGGTGACAGCAAATTTACAACGCCGTGTCTCAACGGGTTAAAAAGGATAAGAACCACTGACTGCATTATATTATTGTTGGTGGTTACAGTTCCACCTCCACCCACCAGAGGGCAGGCTGATGGAGTTGCTGTCTCGGCCCAGCTTCAGCAGCCTGCTCTTCTTGAAGTGGCCCTTGCGCTTCTTCACGTGCGGCTTCTCCTGGTACATCTGGTGGATGATGATGTTGAGCTCGCGCTCCACGATGTCGATCTCCCGCTCCGCCAGCTCCTGCTCCCTCCTCCTCAGCTGCTCCTCCTGCTCCCTCTGCTCCTCGGCCGCCCGAGCCAGCGCCTCCTCCCACGAACGCAGCTCCTACAGGGGGAAAACACACATTATATTATTTTATAACATTACATTATTATAACAATATTACAACATTACATTCCTCCCACGAACGCAGCTCCTACAGGGGGAAAACACACACACATTATATTATAGCATTACATTTAGCCAGCGCTTCCTCCCATGAACGCAGCTCCTACAGGGGGAAAACACACATTATGTTATAACATTATTATAACATTACATTTAGCCAGCGCCTCCACCCATGAACGCAGCTCCTACAGGGGGAAAACACACATTATATTATTTTATAACATTACATTATTATAACAATATTATAACATTACATTCCTCCCACGAACGCAGCTCCAACAGGGGGGCAAACACACACACATTATATTATATTATAACTTTAACATTACATTATAATAACATTATATATAACATTATATAACACAAACACACATTATATTATAGCATTACTTTACATTTAGCTAGCGCTTCCTCCCACGAACGCAACTCCTATCACCAACACAAACACACATTTATATTATTTATAACATTACATTACATTAGCCAGCGCCTCCTCCCACAAACGCAGCTCCTATCACAAACACAAACACAAATTAGATTATAACGTTACCGGTACATTATTATCACACACACACACACACACACACACACACACACACACACACACACACACACACACACACACACACACACACACACACACACACACACACACACACACACACACACACACACACACACACACACACACACACACACACACACATATTCTCCTACAGCTTGTGTGATGCGTCTGATCAAGCACCTGAGAAATTGGGTCGTAATTCATCTTAAAATCCTTCACAGGACAGACTCTTGACAGCATGACTGGAGGCCTCCTTATGCAGAATCTACTACGGTAGAATTTAGGAAAGGCTTTCTGTGTGTAGTACACCAGTAGAATGGGAACAGAATTGCTGTGTGCATGCATGCGTGTGTGTATGCCCAGCAGTAGAATACAAGCACAAAGAAGACGACGAATACAATTAAGTTTTCCTACATTTTTGGAGGGGTTCGATTAAGGAATTGCAATAGAGGACTTTGATAAAGCAAGATGAACATTTGTTTGTGCCATGTCGACCCAATCATTCCTCCTCTCTGATTCTATTCGCCCTTCTCTATTGCTTCTACGCTGCAGGTGTGGATCCTGAACGTGTTTCAAATATGTCAAACCAGTCAAATTACATAATCCTGCCCTCCTTTCTTTTATTTTACATTGATCATCAGACTTCCGACAGATCTATTTTTAGTGGCAGGCTGCGAGGAAAAGGGCAAGCTTAGCATAGCAGGGTACTTTTTAAAATAAGCTGGAAGAACATTACCGTACCTGCTTGCAAACTAAGAATGTGCACAAAGCTGCTGGATCTACAAAAAATATCTTAAAATGGGATGAGGTGAGCTGGTCATATGATTCGATGGTTGCAGAACAGTAGCGGAACAGAGAGGGGAGGCATCTTGCAGGGGCCCCTTCTACGATATTTTGTGGGTCCAACGCCATTAACATGGACATTTCTATGTGTTTTTTGTAAGATATTTCTTTAATGCGCAGAACAGTGCCCTGTGCAGGTAAGGGAGAATGGATCACTCAGAGAGCTGATTTGTGGCTTATGTTTGATGTGAAATAAAACTAGCCTTACTTGTCCTGTGTGAATCTCTTAGCGAAGATTACTGTGGCATTTTGAAATTGTAAATGCCTTTATTTCTGGTATTTTTTGGTATGAGAGGGGCCTCTGACACATCTCCCGCCCCCCCTGTCACAATACCAGTGCTCCGCCCCTGTTGCTGATACTAGTACAGGAGACTACACAAATGTATATATATGATCCTAGAAACAAAAGTTCACTGGTGCAACTCAGATATGAAATCGTACTTTTAAAAAAAAGTATACGTATATACATAAATGCATGAGACACCTATGCATATAACACACAAGACACACACACACACACACACAATTGGTGTGAATCTTGGACAGCTTTACGGTCCATTCCTATATCGCTAGAAAAATATGTTCCATTCCTATGTGTTCCATTCTTATATCGCTAGAAAAAGTGTCTGGTGTGTGGAAGTGGATAACCAGCCACTACTCTCCTCCTGCAGCCATCACCCACAGCTGAAGTGGCCTTGAGTACATCAGTGGTTCCCAAACTTCTTCAGCGGGAACCCCCTTTTGGACTTTTCGCGACCCCCCACCCATCCCCCACAGTCTTAACATAGCAATGGAATTCTAGCAATATCAGCAGGCAAACTATCAATGGAAAATGTGGCAATATTAATTGCCTGGCATTTCTTTTGTCCATAAATATTGCTAGATTTTCCATTAATAGTTTGCCTGCTGATATTGCTAGAAATCCACAGGACAACAAATAGGCCAATATCTATTAACCGTACAAGTGAAGACTGTTAACCGTAATCAAATTATGGAATTATGTTAGCTGTGGATTTCCTGTTTTTATGCAATGCCGCGACTTTTGTCCGCGACCCCTCTTCAGTACCTCCGCGACCCCCCCGAGGTGTCCCGGCCTCCAGTTTGGGAACCACTGGAGTACATCATATAGGCCCATATGACTCCATGGGGACTCCCCCTGCTCCTGTTCCTAATTCACCATGACTCACTTGGTGTAAGTGCGTCAGCTAATTGCCACGTAATGCAATACAGTGGCGGTGTAATGTAATGTAATGGTAGTGTAGGGTGCACTCTGCTCTGCGTGCATGTGTTAGTGTATTGCCATGGAGTCTTCTCTGGTCTCCAGTGATGTTACCAGATTGGGTGGTTTCCCGCCCAATTGGGCTGCTTAGGATGGTCGTCTGTGGGTAAAAATGGCATTTGGGCGGGTTTTTGTACCAGTATATGCCCATAGAAATGAATAGAATTTAGTTCAAATGGGGTGGGATTTAGTGCTTCCAGGCGGATTTTGAACATTTTTTGGGCTGGAAATCATCAGCCTCATCTGGCAACCCTGGTCTCCAGTTGCACTCCTCTGAGCTGTTATTGCCAACCGCGCCACCTGAGTACTGGAGCATGGTTGTCAAGGCATCGCATCTTTTGTCAAGTCATGCTCAACATCAATATTTCATGTTTTCAACTGAAGTGACTCAACAATGATGGTCAGTAACACTGTACTGTACAAAGGAGAGCAACACTAAGAGGAGTGAGGAGTGGAGTATGGTAGATGTGCAAGGTAGATAGTAGAGTAGTCTCAGAGCAGAGGTACTTTATTAATCAAATACAAAAACATTGAGGTGTCCCTGAGTTGCACAGCATAGCATTACACAAGAGAAGATTGGAGGAGAAAAAAAAGCTACAACCCCAATATTACGTATGCGCCTATCAGGGCTCTAAATTGACACCTGCCAACTGGCCAAATGGTAAAAATTCAGTTTAGCTGTTTGAAAAGACAAAGTTACTAGCCACTTTGACACATTGTGTTTGGCCAGTAAGAATACGTAATTTCCAGGATCCAGTTTGGCTGGTGATGAAAAAAAATAGAATTCAAGTAAAAACAAGGCCGACAGGCGGACAACAGATGCGTCCCTCTATGCCAGTTCCAACTATGCCATTTCCCCCCCCCCAAACGCCCCCCTGGCCTCCTCCTAGCCTGTCAACGCCCCCCGAGGATGTACTTTTTGTTTATTGGTCATCATGGACACTCCAAATATTGTGGCAGGCAGCAAGGCAGCAAAATGGCGAGACATGGCTTTATTTTTTGCAGTTTAGGGTATAATAAGCTTATCATCATTGTTGGATTTGGAAAAGAACCATAGGCTATTATTTGAAATTTCACATAGCCTAGATGAAGTAGGCTACATTACAAATTACCAGACATTTATTAGGCCTAACAACCTTTAGTATCACGCCATTTCAGAATTATGTGCATGTGGGAAAGAATCTAAACATCGACAAATAATAAATAAATAAAACCGTTTGGGTGAATCATGCGCTTATGGGTTGAACCTTTAGGTGAATTATGGACTTTTTTTCAATACCAGCTTCACCGTCAAGGCACAAAGCAGTGAACTTCCGTGCCAGAGTTTATCAAATGCACACGACTGCAAAGCAATTACGAAAGACGCGTTCTCTCCCGTACTCTCTCTGAGCGCAACGAAAAGCACCATTGCCCTTCCAAATGGCAGTTGGTTTGATTTTTTAAACTCACTGCAGCATTATTTTTAAAAACACGCATTTTGTGCATTAATAACGTGAAACTCAATTACCCAGAATGCTGCACGTGAGCAGGGTGATTCTACCCGGGTGATTCTGGAAAACAAACATGGCGGCAACTCGCTTTACTACCTTAATAATGTGTTAATCCGACGCTAGATTTCTTAACTGATGAAAATCGAAGGCAGAAATCAACATTGTAGTGTCTAAATATGAGGTCGATTGGTCTATTTGTGGCGTACATCACGATCGGCTGAGTTGTTGGCCTCACGTTTGTCAGTTAGCCTGTGGCTAGGCTACTTTTCGCCAACGTTAGCATCCGGTTTAGTATAGAAAGGCTATGCTTGCACGCATTCGCTCCGTAGTCTGCCGCCTTGTGGCCACAGGAAGGAACAATTTAAAGAAAGCGTTTCAGACAGACAACAATTGAATGAAAGCGTTTCAGACGGACGGAAATGTAATGAAAGCGTTTCAGACGGACGGACGGACGGACGGACGGACAGACAGACCCTGTTATAGAGATGCTGGACGCATCTAAACAAGGCCGACAGGCGGACAACAGATGCGTCCCTCTATGCCAGTTCCAACTATGCCATTCCCCCACCCCCACCCCCCCACCACCACCAAACGCCCCCCCTGGCCTCCTCCTAGCCTGTCAACGCCCCCGAGGATGTACTTTTTGTTTATTGGTCATCATGGACACTTCAAATATTGTGGCAGGCAGCAAGGCAGCAAAATGGCGAGACATGGCTTTATTTTTTGCAGTTTAGGGTATAATAAGCTTATCATCATTCTTGGATTTGGAAAAGAACCATAGGCTATGATTTGAAATTTCACATAGCCTAGATGAAGTGAACATTACAAATTACCAGACATTTATTAGGCCTAACAACCCTTAGTATCACGCCATTTCAGCATTATGTGCATGTGGGAAAGAATCTAAACATCGACAAATAATAAATAAATAAAACCGTTTGGGTGAATCATGCGCTTATGGACTTTTTTTCAATACCAGCTTCACCGTCAAGGCACAAAGCAGTGAAACTCAATTACCCAGAATGCTGCACGTGAGCTCTCTGGTGATTCTGGAAAACAAACATGGCGGCAACTCGCTTTACTACCTTAATAATGTGTTAATCCGACGCTAGATTTCTTAACTGATGAAAATCGAAGGCAGAAATCAACATTGTAGTGTCTAAATATGAGGTCGATTGGTCTATTTGTGGCGTACATCACGATCGGCTGAGTTGTTGGCCTCACGTTTGTCAGTTAGCCTGTGGCTAGGCTACTTTTCGCCAACGTTAGCATCCGGTTTAGTATAGAACGCTTGCACGCATTCGCTCCGGTCCAAAATGGCAAGTCTGCCGCCTTGTGGCCACAGGTAGGAACAATTGAAGGAATGCGTTTCAGACACAATTGAAGGAATGCGTTTCAGACGGACGGACGGACGGACGGACGGACGGACGGACAGACAGACCCTCTTATAGAGATGCTGGGACGCATCTAAAAAGGTGAGGGGCACTCAACAATGCAATTTAAAAATGTATTAGGCTACAATAGATGCTGGACCTTTATCCTTCGTAGAGACATTGAGAAGTATGTATTCTAAATTTAGAGCCCTGGCTCCAATGGAAAGCTCAACGTGGAAACACCTGTGGACACCTCCACACACATACGTATACTGTGCATTACGTACACTACTGCATGGCTCCTCACCTTCTCCTTGGCGCGCAGCTCGTCGAACATCTGCTGTATTTCCAGCTGCACTCCTATGAGTCGTTATTGCCAACCGCGCCACCTGAGCACTAGGCTACGGAGCACTAGCTCAGCGTTGTAAAGGCATCACATCTTTTGTCAAGTCATGCTCGCCATCAATATTTCGAATGCATTTAAGCGAAGGTGTTCCACATCACAAGAAAGATGCCCATAGTACTCTACTCTACCGCTCCCTCACCTTCTCTTTGGCGCGCAGCTCGTCGAACATCTGCTGTATCTCCAGCCTCCAGTCCTCCTGCAGCGAGTGGAAGCACTCCAGGGGCATCTGGAACATGGCTGACTGCTCGATGGCCAGCAGCCGCCGCAGGATGCAGCCGAACGCCGGCCGGCTGTGGGGGTTATGGCTCCAACACTCTACATACAGACAGACAGAGAGAAACAGACCATGACCAGTAGGAACTCTGATCTGTACTCTACTCCATTGTTTCCCAACCTTTTTTGTCTTGCGTACCCCCTAAGCATCTTAGTTGTGCCACGAGTACCCCTAATTCACATACTGTATCGCTTTTTCTGTCCTGATGTGACTGCTTCATACATTTCTTATAATAATTAAATTTTTCCAAGTACCCCCTGCAGTGTGCTCGCGTACCCCTAGTGGTACACGTACCTCTGGTTGGGAAACACTGCTCTACTCTACTGGATGCAGCCGAACGCCGGCCGGCTGTGGGGGTTATGGCTCCAACACTCTACATTAGGGATGCAAGCAATTAACCGATTAATCGACTATAATTAATTAATGCGTTAATCGATTAAAAAACATTAATCACAACAATTATCGCCAATTCGACTGACAAGACACCCAGGTGAAATGGGCATGTGAAGAGTGTGTGTGAAGAGGGGTGTGAATATCGGTCATATTTAAATCACATTGGATTAAAGAATTCAAATAGAATAATTTTAAATTTAGTATTTTATCTCAATTTTTAATTCAAATATTTAGATAACATTTTTTTCTGTGAAACATTGAGATTTCGGGGGGACGCCGCCGCCTATCAATTAGTCTTAAGTCAATCGACAAGGTCAATCAACTAACAATTGATAAATTAATTGATAATTTCCATCCCTACTAGAGAGATGGCGGATGAGGACGATGATGAGTGTAGGAATCAATCAGTTTTTAGACCAGTTCTGTTTGAGTACCACACAGAGAGATGCAATTGTAAGAGACAGGGAGAGGGAGAAGAGGATTGATAATAATATCAGTCAATTGGCAATGTAAGAATCAGTCAGATTTGACCATTGTTAACTGGTCTGGTCCCATTCAATTAGTTATGCTATAATGGCTGTATAGACCACATGGGCAGTCAGAGTAGGTCTGAGTAGTGAGAATGAGGGTCGCATGCTACCTGGTCCGATTGAGCTAACGTAATAGTTCATGTGAAATACTTGCTGAGCCTGACACATGTAACTTTCACTCAATTCAGACCCCCGTTATCAGCACATGAATTTCACTTTTCACTCACTCAACTTGATTCGAAGTGGGTCTAGCACGGCTAGGCAAATGTCACACCTCTATCCACACATGCATATGACACCATTGTGTGTTAATGTACAGGTACAAACACAGGAACACTTGGCATAAGGCATAATGATGACTTTGCACTTTTTCAAGCAGGTTCGGCAACAATCTGACCCCTGACACAGAAAGTTCAAAAGTTGAACGTCTCCGGAGAATGCTCTGTGGCTTATAATACCATTATACAGTTATGTTTGCCCATGGGCGACCCAGGTTCAAATCTGGCCTAGGTCATTTCCCAGCACTACCCCATCTCCCTCACCCAACCATTTCCTGACTTATTTGCACTGTCCTATCACAATTAACACACACACACACACACACACACACACACACACACACACACACACACACACACACACACACACACACACACACACACACACACATAGGGCTGGGTAAAATAATCGATTCAATCGATAATCGATCGATATCATTTAAAATTCACATAATCGATTCACAGGGCACAACATCGATTTTTTTTACTCTTTTTCTTTTTGTTCTTTTTGTTTCATTTAGGTCTATGGAAAATACCCAGTAGGTATTAGTCAATTAGTCCTAGGCCTACTTATTGCAAATTAGCAATCTGTTAACACTGTCAAGCCACAGCCCTTTGACATTTTATATAAAAATAGGCAACAGCATCTTTTGGGGGAAATCCTTGCACCAAGAAGGGAACTGATTGAATCGATTCGGAGTGAATCGAATCGAATCTAATTGAATCGTGATTAATCGATTCAAAGCCCTAAGAATCGAAATCGAATCGATACAGGAACATGGCTGCAATACCCAGCCCTACACACACACACACACACACACACACACACACACACACACAAATAAAACCAGGAGTGCATTTATCAAAAGCGTAGTTGTTAGCCACTTAGGAATTTGGGTAGTTGCCAATGGGGAATTGCATTGCAAACAGCAAAGTAGCTAACATAGTTAGCAACTACAGTTTTGAGAAATGCACCCCTGGTTTGTTGAGCCTTGACCTCTGACCCCAAACGAAAGTTGAAAAGTTGAAGGTGTCGGCAGTGTCTCACTCACCCTCCAGCAGGTGTGCGAAGGCCTCGGGGCAGGTAGAGGGGATGGGCAGGGTCAGCTTGTTCACCGCTACGCCATAGGCCACAGCCAACGCATCAATCTCCCTATAGGGCACCTCCCCTGTCAGCAGCTCCCACAGCAGAACGCCAAAACTGAGGAGCGGGACAGAGGGAGAGAGAGAGAGAGAGAGAGAGAGAGAGAGAGAGAGAGAGAGAGAGAGAGAGAGAGAGAGAACATTATATTACACACTCACACACACACACACACTGCTGCTGGTGTACTTGACAGACCTTTTTAATATTTATTTTTCTTCAAAATGCTACTATTACCATGTCAGAACGCTATAAAGGACTTTTTAGGAAAAGCACAAAAGCACAACAATACCTCTTAATGTATGTCCTCTACAAGTCTTCTGTTGTCCAGTCTTGCACTTTAAATGTCTGTATGAGCACTGTCTATGTCCATACTGTCTTAAGTCCATGTATAAGTACTGTCTATGTCTATACTGTCTATGTCCTTACCTAGATTAGTCTATGTCTGTATGGGAAAGCAAGAAATGTAATTTCAAATTCTTTGTATGACCAGTGCATGTAAAGAAATTGACAATAAAACCTACTTGACTTGACTTGACTTGACTTTTTATCCCAAGTGACTTACAGTCATGTACAGGGCACTGATTACATTTCCTGGAGCAATATGGGGTTAGGTGCCTAGCTCAAGGGCACTTCAGCCATGAAATGAGGTATAGGGAGAGGTAAGGGTGGGATTCGAACCTGCAACCCTCTGATCTTAAGACCACCTCCTTAACCATTAGGCCACAGCTGCCACAGAACAGTCAGTCAGCCAGCAATCAAAACCCTCTCTGCCTGTATGATGGCTGGGTTTAGAATACCTTGGAAAATTGGTTGATTGCCAGTAAAGTAAGGCCCTAGGCCTCTGCCTTCAGGTAACAACTGACACTCACTAAACTTTGCTCAAAATAAGCGTTGTACCTGCAAATGTTTTTTGTTGAGATGGTGCTCTATGGTGAGAGGCGAGAGGTTAATTTTAAAACTAGAAATGCACTCAGAGAGTGCAGACATCCGCCAAAGAAGCGATTTGACTGTTACAGCCAAAAAAAAAATCAAGTCTTTCCACTTTGTTTTTGTGGAGTTACAAACTGGAATGTCACCCCATCCTGCAATGGTGAAGAATCTGTACAAAATATCCTGGATCCGGATCGTGTTCAAAACATCATAACCAAAATGTAATCACTTGTTCCCTTTGTCATTTCCAACAACTCCACAAAGTTTCATCCAAAGCCATTCTTAACTTTTTGAGTTATCCTGCTACAGACAAACAAACAGACAGACAAACAGACAGACAGACAAACAGACAAACCAACGTGACCGAAAACATTCTTTCCTAATTATAATAAGAAGCTAGAGACGTCTACTGTACCTCCAGACGCCGCTGCTCTTGGAGAAGAGCGATAGCTTGATGACCTCGGGTGCCATCCAGGCGTAGGTGTCTGCTATCTATCTATCTATCTATCTATCTATCTATCTATCTATCTATCTATCTAGAGCGAGAGCTTGATGACCTCGCACACACACACACACACACACACACACACACACACACATAAACACACACACACACACACACACACACACACACACACACACACACACACACACACACACACACACACACACACACACACACACACACACACACACACCTCCAGACGTCGCTGCTCTTGGAGAAGAGCGACAGCTTGATGACCTCGCACACACACACACACACACACACGCACACGCACACACACACACACACACGCACGCACACACACACGCACACACGCACACACACACACACACACACACACACACACACACACACACACACACACACACACACACACACACACACACACACCTCCAGACGTCGCTGCTCTTGGAGAAGAGCGAGAGCTTGATGACCTCGGGTGCCATCCAGGCGTAGGTGCCTGCTGCGCTCATCTTGGTGGTGCGGTGCCACTCGCGCGCCAGCCCGAAGTCCGTGATCTTCAGGGTCTTCCCCCACAGGTTGTCCAGCGGCTCCAGGATCAGAACTGGGGGAAGGGAAGGGAAGGCAGATAGAGAGGATATGATTAAATTAAACCCCTTAGCGCAGAGCCTATGTTATAACCTTACTGTCACTTAAACTGTAATAGCTTTGTCTTAATCTGTTACTTACGGCTTTCAGTAATGTCATAGCAATGTTGTTATGATGTAGTTGAGTTATTTTCAACATATAGTAAACAGGCCCGCCGACGACTCAATCTGCAGTAAGAGGTTACACAAAGAGGAAGTAGCCTTTTTGCAGAGATGGACCCGACGGTGAGCCCACTTTTCAGTTGGACATTAATCTCTTGCAAGGCTGGAACCTTTCTTTTGGACTCAGGTCACAATCCTCTGTGTGCTGACTTCAAGATTTTGTCTAATTTCTCCTGCCTTGGTTTGTGTTTTTTTTTTATTAAACGACCCGAGTGACTTTTAATCTTGTTTCCTGAGTCTCTGTGCCCTGACAATAAGACACTCCGCCGAGAGCACTGTAAGATTTGATGCCCAACTGGGAAACTCCAACTCCCATTGTCATTGTGACATAGCACTCCACAGGACACAAGTGAACACTGCACACAACAAAATTACATTTATGCCTCACCCATGCAGGGGTAGCCCCCAATGGCGCCCGATAGGGACCTGTGCGGCAGAACAGTACTATGCTCAGGGTACCTCAGTCATGGAGGAGGGGTGGATAGAGCACTGGTTAATTACTCCCCCCAACAACCTGGCAAGTTGGGAGTGGAACTAGCAACCTTCGGGCTACAAGTCTGACGCCCTAACCGCTTACCCATGACTGCCCATGCCTTGCTCAAGGACAGAGGTTTTCAACACGTCATTCCATGACTATTCCCCTGAGGTTTTAAAGAAGTGCTACGTAGTTACAGTGAATGTTCTCAACAATTAAGTCTGCTATTATTGCATGCTGTGTTGCTAGTATGGTGAGTGACTCACTCTTCAGCTGATGGAATAAAAAAAATATATGACAAACAAAATGACTTTACAAATTCATTACAAACACAAACTGATGCATTACACTTACGTAGAACATGCTGTTTTAGCAGAAAAAAGAGACACATGCAGAAAAATACCATTTTTGAAAGGAGGCAAAATTGGGGCTATTATGAGTCAGACCAGGGACATGGAGAGATGGCTGCCAAAGATTTAAACGCAACAAATTACTTTGTAACTTACAAACACCAGAAGCACAACACTAGACTGATACAAATGATCTGAAATGATGCATTGTTTTGACACGTCACGTCAGAGCTAAAAATACATTCATGGAAATTGTCACTTCCCCCTGCTCTATATTTAAACATCACTTTTCGCTTGACCTTCATTAGAATACAATGTATTGACATTTCCACCAAATATACTACAGAATATTGCACAGCGTGTGCATGCTGTTGACTTTTGTCACTGCCAGCATGTAATTTTTTTTCAATATCGTTTTGGTCTTTTATTAGTTTATCCCTGACAGAACAGTGAGAGATTTTGACAGGAAATGTGTGGGAGAGAGAGATGGGGAAGGTTTGGCAAAGGACCCAGGTCGGAATCGAACCCAGGTCGCTGGCGTAGCAGCCCAGTGTCCTAGCGTTAGAGCCACAGTAGGGCCAAGCATCTAAATTCTTCTGTATCTGGAGAAGCGTGGGTGGTGGAAGTAAATAAGCCACACTGTCCAGCACCTCTCAGCCATGGATCGATTGGCCATCTGGCATACAAGGCATTTGCCCGGTGGACTGTTGATGATTTTGGCCAGGCCCTTCCCTAAATGATACCGGTCCTCATGCTGCCCCAGCAGGCTTCTTTGAGATAGTCAGATACTACTACACTGTAAAGCATTTTGGCTGTTAGGGTCAAAATATCTCATATAGGGGGCGCTGTGGCACAGCGCGCAAAGCCCCCCACATTTGGGCTTGCATGCCCACCCACGGGGACCCCGGTTCGAGTCCGGCCGGGGTCATTTCCTGATCCTCCCCTGTCTCTCTGTCTCATTCGCTTCCTGTCACCTTCTTCAACTGTCCTGTCAAATAAAGGCATAAAAGCCCCTAAAATTAAAAAAAAAAAAAAAATCATCATATTAGATGAATCAAAGGCATCATTGTCTCTCTCAATGCCTGGTGGACCAAATGCCCGGCCTGATTTCTCATCCCAGTGCAGCCCTGCCCCTCACTCATGCCTGACCTACCCCATCAGCAAGGCATCATATCTTACAATGCTCTCGGCAGAGTGTCCCTGCACCTAAAATAACTGTAAGTCTCTCTGGATAACAGCAGCCGACAGGCAGCTGTGTTGTGTAGTGTGATGTAATCGTGTAATGTAATGATTTTTAAAAGATGATGGTTTCTGCTTTGAAATGGTGGCGGTGTGAACCTTTCGCAAGATAACAGAGGACAGGCAAATAAACAATAACTGTGAGTTTGGATCTCTGTAAGGGTTTCAGATGTGTGTAGTTTAGTGTGAGGTTGAGTAATATTCAAAAGAACATCAGATTTTATTTATACACCTCATTTTACTGTCCCTACATTATTATTACATTACGCATGACACTTTTGTAGCATAATGTACTTTGTAATTTTATAAAATGTTACCAAATATAATTAAAAGATGGTTTCTGTTCTGGGGAAAAAAAACATCAAACCACCTACAATCATTGTCAATGTGAACCCTAGCCATGATAGGAAACGGCAGGCAGGTAAACAGTGATCGCTGAGGTGTACTCTACAATGATTATGACAACCTACTGTACTGTACACACCGTAGTAGCTCTCAGAGCCATCTAATATCAGAGTTACGCCACTCCCATAGACCTCTATGGACCAATCTTTCCACAGCAATGGCGGCTCTCATGGAGCCTCACGGAGCGTTAACGTGGAAATCCCCATTGACTTTAGTTCTATTAGAAGTTACTTAGTTCCAGGAGGTGGCCGTAGAACACAGAAAATGTGGTAAAGGTAATGTAATTTGTTTGTACTTAATCTTTGTTTGGTATGTGATGGTTCTGTGTTAGTTTCCAACGAACAGAAGTTTACTGTTAAGAAACATTTTAATCTACGCGAATCACATCACCAACCGACTTCCTGGTCCCCGGTTTGCGCAACTCTGTTATTAGATGGCTCTGGTAGCTCTTAACCAACCCTACCAGCTGACGCTTGGGTGTGGCAGGGTGGTCACATGACATGATCACATGATCACACTGCTGCCACCTGTCAAGGGCTCGCTGTGTGTGAAATATGACCAGCTGTTTCAGAGTACAGGGGAACACTTGCCCTCGTCTCATACCCTTCATGACGTTACAGTGTGAATTCAAGTATATACAGTATACTTCTTATTTTTACGTCTCCCTGGACTGTGATACTAAATGCATCAACTTTTTATCTGACAATTAAAGGTCTTGTGCCTTATTTCTTACCTTGTATCTATGTCTTATACTTTTTAAATTTGTATTGGACTGTGCTGCTCTAACAGCCTCTGGACCGATGACTAGAATATAGGGCATGTTGTGTTTTGTGTGTCTTTAATGTGCATTTACATGTGCATTGTAGAGAAGTGTCATGCAAGACAAATTTCTGTGCAAACAGATAATAAAAGTTTATCTTATCTTATCGTATCTTAGTACAGTAGTACTATATAAAACAGGACAAACATCACATTTTGAGTAAGATAACATAAATGATCGGCCTTATTGACATTTATCCAATGATGTCACATAACAAGCACAACAGGTGTGTTTTAGGGATTTGCTTCACTGTATATTCCATTCCCAAATTTCCCATTTAAACTGCACTCCCTCATCTCAGCTGGGCAAGTGTCAAAGGTGTGAGATTCACTCCTAATTGCAGAGCCCATGTTATAACCTTATTGTCACTAAAATGGTAATGGCCAAGTCTTAATCGCTTACCTAAGACTCCCTGCATAGCAATGTTCTTATGATGTAGTTGAATGTTTTCAGTAATGAGTCAACAAGCCACTTGACGTGCACATCTGCAGTAAGAGGGTACTATAGACATACACTGCACTGGTGTAGAGTTTACAGAATCTACATATATATGTGTGGTGAGGTGAGATACATTACACTGGTGTACTGCAGAGCCAACTGTACGTATGTGTGTGAGCATGTTCCCATTTCGTTTCCCTGGGTGTTTCCGTGTGTCCGCTCAGCACAGCAGCTATGGAAATGTTTGATGTGTCAACAAGAGTGTGTATCCGGGTAGCTTCCAGCAGGGCTGAACTGGCCATCTGGCACAGCGGGCACTTTCCGGTGGGCCCTGCACCCTTATGGGCTCATATTTTCAGAATTGTATTTTTTTATTTTTTACTTTTCTGAAAATAGGGGCCCACGAGGGTGAAGGGCCCACCAGTGAGTCAATTCTTTGCCGCTAATTACATGGGGCCCCTTTAAGACAAAAGTGCCTGAGTCCAATTCCTCCCCCAGTCCAGACCTGGCTTCTAGCGAGGGAGAGGCAGGCGGGAGCCGCGCAAGGCCTTTCCCTCTACACCTCTACACCTCTCCAGCCCCTCTCCAGCCCCTCCCCCTCCCCCTCCTCGAGCCTTATCGTCCGTATGCAAAGTCAGGTGCGGCGGCCACACAGCACTGCCTTTGTTTGATGTGCAAAGAAGCCGGTCTCACCTGAAACTACTGCACAGCTGATTGTCAGAGTGCTCTCTCTCTCTCTCTCTCTCTCTATCCCTCCCTCTCTCTCTCTATCCCTCCCTCTCTCTCTCATGCGTTCTCTCTCTCTCTCCCTCTCTCTACTTTCTTCTGTCAGTGTTGACTGACTGAAGGCCCAAGCTCTCTCTCTCTCTCTCTCTTTCTCTCCTTCCTTCATCTAACCACCCCCATCTCCCTCTAACTCCCACTCTCTTTGTCTCTCCATCTACTCTCTCCCTTTCCTTCATTCTCTCGCTCTCTCTCCTGCATCTCTCTGTTTATCTCTCTCTCTCTGTACATTATCTCCCTCTCTCTGTATCTCCGTCCTAGCCCTTTCTCTCTCTACCTTTTACACTCCATTGCTCCACTCATTTCCTTCTATCTGCTCTCTCTCTCTCTCTCTCCCTCCACCTCCCCCCTTCTCTCTACCTTCCACTCTATTACTCCACTCTTTTCCTTGTATCTCTCTCTCTCTCTCTCTCTCTCTCTCTCTCCCTCTCTCTCTCTCTCTCTTCCTCTCTATTACTCCACTGTTTTCCTTGTATCTCTCTCTCTCTCTCTCTCTCTCTCTCTCTCTCTCACTCTCCCTCCACCTCTCCCCCTCTCCAGTCCCTGATTGACTGACAGACTGATGGCCATCTCTGTCCCCCCTCCCACTGACATGCAGGAGACAGGCTGACTGACTGACCTCGCCAGAGGCCAGCTCTGTGTTGCCAGATGAGACTGATGATTTCCAGTCTTTAAAAAATGCTCAAAACCCACCCTGCTGGAAGCACTACAAGAAATAAACTCTACTGATTTCTATTGACATAAATCAGCAGAAAAATGTGCCCCAAAACGCCCTTTCTACCCCTTTTTTTATCAGCAGAAGGCCATCCTAAGCGCCCAATTGGCAGGTAACAGTCCAATCTGGCAACACTGAGGACAGCTCTAACAAGCACACATCCACATCACTGATCTGATAGCCTGATAGCACACTAGCAATTAGTTGAAGCGGCCCTGGGTGGGCAGATTTCTTGTTAGGGCCCGAGCACCAAAAGTGTGTTTTTCTTTATTATTATTATTTCTCTTTCTTTTGTCTTGTTCTTGTTCACATTTTAGGTGTACAAGCGCTCAAGATGCTGTGGTAGGATAAAAAAAAGAATTTAAGCATCAAATTAAAAACAAAACCAATTCACAACACAACCACAACCAGTGGTTCATAACAGTGAAAATTCACAAGTGATAGTATATGAACAAAAAAATCTTTATGACAGATATGACAATCTGGCATAGCGCCACCATGTTGTAGGTGACTGAACTTCTGATTTGAAATTTGGCGTATTTATTGATAGGATGCTGCTGAAAAAACATTTAGAAAAGTAAAATGGTGTTGCACCAAAGTCACTGTGCCATAGGTAAACATGAAATGGCTCATGAAGTCATTATGCTTTGATTGAGATAAAAGAAACTCACCAAACGGAGGCTTATTAACAACATCCATAATGGTAAAACCCAAACCTCTAGTCTATAGTGTCAGCATGTGGTAGTTTCACCACATTGGAGAAAATTATTTGTTTGGCATGGTTGGCCTGCCCTATACCTTCACTTTCATACCTGAAGCAGAGATTCTTTAAGTATATAGAGATATGCCAACATAATAGGTTTCTATGGGCACCTAATGTGACCAGGTTCCAGTCTGCCTAAAAGGGCGTGTCATAATGCTCCTAGCATTGAATAGAATAGTCCTTAGGTCTGCCTAGGTCTGTCTAAAGGGGGATCCCCCCCCCCCTCCACCTTGCAATAATAGAACCCGGAAACAATGGGCCAATGGAACCTCTCTCTCTACTCTCTCTGCCTGAAGCTTGGTAAAGCTGTCTATCTGACTTAAACAACAGAAAAGGCAGATGGGGGCAAAATGTCCGCTTGCGGCTTTAATTTAAAATATTCTTACTGCTATCTCACTGCACTGGCAGCCGTGATGAAATTAAGTGCTGATGGCAAAAGACCTGGAGGGCTACTATTACAAAACCCAGCAATAAACATGTAACAGAGTGGCCCTCTGTTAACCTACACAGTATCTCACAGCAGTTCGCAAGACCTCAGGAGTCAGGCCTAACCGTGTTATTATTAGTAGATGACAATTGATTTCATAGCTATGAAAATGTTTATTGGATGAATAGGTCACCTATTGCTGACACTGTAATAAACGTCCCCTTATTTCAGAGCGTGTCTCTGTCCTCAGCACACTATTCAATATCTGCCACAGGGATGGATGTTGCCATTTTAACATGCAACTCGAACTTCCTTGAGATAATATTGCTGTTGCTTTTTTGATATAGTTTTCTCTGGAATTAACTGATTGACGTGAAACATACTATTTCCTGGAATTTAACTGTGACCTGTTGCTTGACACCTGTAGTCCCTACTGTATCCAGTGTTCTTAGCCTACGGCCTTCAGACAAACAGCCTATTATGGGTATCACGACAAGTGAGTGGTTTTATTCTCTATCTCTTTTTTTTAACCTAAACTTAAATTTGTTCCCTATCTCTTTTTTCAATTTAAATTTAACAATGAATTATTTCTAATTGACTCATGATACAGTATATTTAATCCACACATGCTGAATATCTGGTTTATCATCTTCAAGCATCAAACCTCAAGACCTTCTGTGGTAGACACAGAGAGACTATACACATTTTGACACAAACTCTATTTTTGTCACAGAGCAGTCTGAAATGTTCAATGAAATTAAATAATTAAAATATTGCCTTTTTGCTTTTTCACAGTTTAATGATACAATTCCTTGAAGTTTTAATGGGTCAGGAAACACATATTAAGCAGTATGAATATTAAGCCGTTTACATTATGGATGATGTGACGTGTTAAATGAGCATTCATTGAAATGTACACTGTAGAAATGGAATAGCTAATGTTTTGGATTTAACATTAAGTATATTATGTGAATTACACCATTAGGCAGCGGGCCAGAAATCCTATCTTGCAGTTTCGTCGGAGTGATCAGGTGGCAACTTGGTTTTTGCTGATATAAGTACTTGATAGTACATAAATCAATATTCTAGGTGTTGCCATCGTCAAAAGTTGCACATTGATTTAAAAAACAAAGGTTGAAATAGCGACATTTGGTAATGTGGGAATTTAATTAAAATTGGCCATTCAACAGATATGTGTCACCAACTCCTTTTGGAGTGCTTCACAAGTGTGAAACTTCACAGATTACTGTGTATTATGCCTACCAACATTTCTCTGTGTGTGTAATGGCAGTTAGGCATAGCGCCACCATGTGGTAGGTGAATGAACTGCCTGAAATCACTGCAGCTACTGTGTATTTCATATTATGAAAAAAAAGGATGATGTTAATGTGTAATATTTCTATTAAACATACTTTGTGAAAAGTTTTTTTTGATGTTGTAAAATAAGGAGATGGCCATGGCAACAAAAGTACCACAGGTTAAACAATTAATTTGAACTCAACATGCATTGCTTGACATTACTGATAATTAAGCCCTCTACTGCACACAAAATATGGCTAGTTAATTTTGAGACATTTTATTGATAAAATGTATTTTATTTTTTTGGATTATTTATCCTGTAGGCCCAATATTCGTATTTTTATTCAGTTTAAAATTTAACAAAAAAAACAAAACACGCAATTACCTCAGGTAAAACAGAGGTGCACAAAAAAAAAAAGTGATGGAATGATCATTACTAGGTTTGTGTGTGTGTGCCCTAAATGTCATGTAAATGAGACTGGCTGCTTGGTGTGGTTGGTCATATTGCACATTTGGCACCCCGAGGGGCCTGCATTTGAAGCTGGACAAGCAAAGTTATCCCCATTTGCTGGTGTCAGAAGTGAGATTTCTTTTAGATACGCCAATTGGAGACACCTCTCCACTACATGTAAGCCATAATTCCGTGCAAGTGACTACAAGGATAGGCCTAACCTGTAGGACTCAGGCAGGGCTGGCCCGAGGCATAAGCAAACTATTCAATGGCTTAGGGCCCTGCCACCAGCCCACCCTGGGCAGCAAAGTTCCAGGAATTTGGGGGGGAAAATGAACTCTATACTATATTCCCTAGTCCTAATTTCTTTCTGAGCCTCGATGGAGACAGGAGCCATTATGCTGTATATCGGGGGACACCTCAATGATGGTGGATACAACGTCCTTTTTCATGTACCACACTTAATTGTACAAACCCTACAATAAATGCAGAATATAACTAAAAATAGTTTTGAAGTGAAACTAAGATATTCCTTTGCGATAAATGGCTTTCTGCGAAATTTTGCTCCAAGAAGTGCAGTGCATAATGATCTACAGACAGCCTGCCTACTGTATGTCCTTAGTTCCTAACCATCACGTTTGTGCAAGTAAATGATGCTTACAAAGCATCTGATGATGAGTAGGTGGTGGTATGGGGAACCCAGATGAAACTTTGCTTAGGGCCCCATAAAGGCTTGGGCTGGCCCTGGACTCAGGACCCCTAGTTATGAGTGAAGCCTAGACATAAATGAAGTATGGCGGGAGTTGCGTGGGGAACACCGTGGGGTGTGTAAAGCACAAAAGATGTGCTTCCCCAAGCAGGAAGGCAGAGTTGACTAACATCCTGTAGAAAGAGACCTATAATATATAGAGACAACAGTTAGTACCACTATTGTAGTACCCAGGTGGTCTGAGTTTGAAGCTGGATACGGCAATTCTCCCCCATACTTAGAGGAATAATGAGCAGTAGTTAATACTCTATTTCCCCTCCTCTACCATAACTCCC
This sequence comes from Engraulis encrasicolus, assembly GCF_034702125.1. Classification (NCBI taxonomy): domain Eukaryota; kingdom Metazoa; phylum Chordata; class Actinopteri; order Clupeiformes; family Engraulidae; genus Engraulis; species Engraulis encrasicolus. The sequence goes on along the minus strand of NC_085864.1, from coordinate 19,525,140 downwards.
TCTCTTCTACATTTAGATGTTCATCACTGACATTGCCCCTGTCCTACCTAACTTCAGATGAAATTTCTCTAGCATGCAGATCCTGATGCGTTAATCCATAAAGCATTATTACATTCATTTTGTTTGTCAAAATGTGTATAAATTATAAGATATCAGATATGTATAAGATATTTCCAATTTACTTTCAGAACATTTAGTTTTTGTCTTTACTGGATAAAATATATGTGATGATGTGGTTACACAACCACACACAAACAAAACAATAATAATTAAGTCACCCAAAAAAAGTACCCCTTTTTATCGAACAACGTTGCATTGAGGCAACGCAAAGACAAACAATCACAAAGGGAAACCCTTTTTAAAACCTGATAAGAGTCTTTACAGCCTTGTGCACATAAAAGTATTTTTTATTTCATGATTTTATCATGTTTTAGTTACACTAATAATGCGAAAAGATCTTGTGTCCCCCCCCCCATCGCACCCAAGAGGAAGTCCCCCCAAATACTACAACATAGTGTCACCCAAACCACTCTAAATTGTTCTGTTCATGTCTCTTCTAACATTCTGATTTGGTTTTGATAATGTAAAGAGACACACACTGGACATGAGGTTTTAAAAAACATTGGGTTTGCCAGAGGGCAATGTAGTGCATTAGAGGGTTAGAAGATCATGGCTTGTCATAACTATGAGCACAAAACAAGTAAATCACCACGTCAGTTATTGCATGTTGTCTTTACGTGACCCTTTGACACAAGAATGATGGATACAAGGTGGGAATATCCTAGTAATAGTGCGCCAACTATGGGTCAAAGGTCAATTTTGGTATCAATAGGCCTGGCATACTAGATCAATTGTATCAATATGTCATCCATTATTCCATGCAGAGCCCATTTTTACCAATAATCTTATAGCCGTGGTCTTTTTATTATAATGATTATTTATAATTATTCAATTGAGATCAGCTCTCTATAGCAGTACAAGGGGCAAACAGCAACTACTGTACGTCTACTACTGTGTCGGAACTCAAAGAAAATTATCAGGATTATACAAAAAACTTGGAAGTCACTTCTCTCAGTTGCACACAGTTTGATCAGTTGAGATATTTTTTCCTTTTTAGGGGAGTAGTACAATAGTTCTAACTAAGAATGTGTGGAAGGGATGCGTGAAATGTTTGAATATGAATATAGGGTTTGGGACTCTAATGTGTGCATCCAAATGCTAGATTACAAGGCATGAAACACATTGCAAACGTGTAAACTTTCAACGTAGCAGTTAATAAAGTCCATAATTAATACTGGCAAGGGATATGAAAGTTTTCAAAGAGGGCATGCGTTCCAAATGTTCAATGGCACCCGCATAGGGAGCCATGATGACGCGCACAGAATATCCTGCATCACAGTCATATTTTAGTATTTTCTTCCATCTTGAGTCTAGATTGTAATGTATATGCAATGCATGTTGTTCTATAATTCAACCAATCAACTGTCATGTTTGGAGAAAAACATGGCTTGAAGTAAAGAAAATGGTCCAAAAAACTTCATGGGGAAAATGTTGTTACAAAAAGCAATCTGTAAAATGTTATTACTGAACAGGAAGGAAAACTCTAAAACTCTGTTTCTACTCATAAATAAGCAAAATTAATATAGCTCCCCTTGTGGTGGCCAAATGTGCAGGCTGACGCCGTGGCAACAGGCAGATTTGGATTCAGCACCCCCAAATTGATCAAGAAAACATGTTTTGAAGTTGCCACTAAACGGTCACAACGAAACTCATTTTCTAGATGAGCTATGATTCTTGGCCCACTGCCTACATCTAATTGACTGTTTGTTTAGTATGTCATTACTGCAAGCACAGTGGTCTTCTACACACAATTATGTTCAGAGCTAGCCTGATTATCTTCGACTTTCCATTCTCTTTGAGACTTGATCTCACCAAGAGCATAACAATTAACATTTCCCAAATGGCATGGTCGACCCGCCTCCCTCGGTTTGCTTCTGGTTGTTTGCTTCCCAACAAAGCGGGAGGAGTTCCCGATTTTTCCGGAGCTCAGAAAGGATATTTGTATTGCTCCTGGCCTGACTAGAAGCAACGCTGAAGGTGTTTCGTCACTAGGAGGGCGTGGCCTGGTTAGTACAGAGCATCTTTCCCTCTCCCCATCATTAGCTGACTACATTTATCCATTTCCCCACTCCAGGCACACCCCGACCACCAACTGCTGCCCCAGCACCAACAACACCAACAATCACAAGAACCACTCCAACTATAACCAGTCCAACTCCAACAAACATCTCGGCCTTAACAACTACACCACACTTCCCTCCTCCTCCTCCTGCTCAAGGGTATGTTCATGAGGTAGCAAATGTGAGGTTATTAGCACTCATACTACTAGCCCCAATATATTTGAGTTTGAGTTTGAGTTCAATGCATTAGATTAAGTGTAAAAGAACCACACTCACTGTCTTCTCATATTGAACATGGTTCAATAACACTTTTTTCGACCTACTTTGTATGTCCATGAGGTGACATTAGAGACATACAAAAGGGAACCTAGAACAACTTTGGTGACATAATAATTTAAAAGCATGATGTCCTTACACCTATAGGCTATATCTATCTGTTTCTCTGATTTGACTGACAATCCATACTCTTGATGCATTATGTAGGATTTGTTGTAATACCAACATAATTGCTGTTTACTTTACAGTACGTGTTTACATGTTGGTTTACAGCAGGATACAGCATTATTTTATTTAAAGGTATTCATGGTTATTATGGGTCATTACGAAGATGATAATGATGATTATTATTACCGTATTATTACTGTTGTTATTAAATTCTACAGCTACTACTACTACTACTACTGCTACTAAAACAACAACAATAAAAATAATATTAATAATAACAAAACAATAATAAAAACAATAACATAATGTTTTTGCACCGTCTAGCATGTCATGGGAGGGTGTGCTAGCCATCACGTCTTCCTGTACCTTCGGCCTCCTCTTCATGGCTATCGGCTTACTTGCTATTTACATATGGCGGAAAATATCATGTAAGTAGTCTTTTTCTTGTTTAGTGAAAAATATGTAGTCTAGGGGTCTAGGTTCACATACAACCATTTCCCAAACCTTCCCCATCTCCCTCCCCCATCAGATTCCTGTCTCAACCTTCACGGTCCTGTCCAAAATGTACCCATAAAATAAACATTTTCAAGAGGTCCTTCTCATATTCAATAGAGAACCAAATTATTCTTGGTTTTTGGTGAGAGGCATTTCCTCTTGCTATTATGTATGGACACGAGTGTAAAAAATGCTATTTGCTGAAATTGTTTCTGGTCTCAAACTCTCCTTCTCTCCTTCCCATAAGTATCGACTGTTATGGGTCATAAAGGCCAGAAGACCAAAGACCCAGAAGCACCCAGCAGCCCAGACACAGTAGGGCAGGACACAAGTGCTAACCATCAGGTATCATCAATCATCTGTCATCTTCCCTTCCCTTTCTGTAGTATATTTTGTGATTTTGTGATAACATGCTAATCTTTTCACAACTAAAAATATTTAATCTTTTTTGTTTCACATTTCAGAAAATTAGGATAACGGTCAAACAGAATGTTAATCAGTCGTAAAAAAATGTTGTGTATATGTTGAAATGTCAGTAGAAATATTGTAAATTAAACTTAAACAACCGTGATCTTTTTGTTTTTAGATACAGACCACTGGCGTCCATAACCACATTTATGACGATGTGCCGGGGGACATTGAGATGCCACATGTCTACAGCGAAGTGACCCTCACGCCCAACATGACAAGGAAGGACTCTCCAAACACAGAGTTTGCAACCGTCTCGTCTTCATTTCGCAGTCAGCCTTCACTCAGCACCAACGATGAAGTCAAAGAGTGACTTTCCGGTGAACAATCATTCAATCCCCGCGACCAACTCAAAGGATACATTTTCAGCACAACACTGTGACAATAATTAAAGTCGTGCACACATACAGTGTGAAGTATGTACGTGTACACACTTTAAAAAGATGATTTTAAATGTGCATATTTTTTAAATGTTTGTACTTCTGCCCGTCAACGGTGCTTGAGGCTTTAATGTTTTTGCCTAAAACTAACAAGATCAGACATTAACAAACAATAGCCTCAAGCCATTTACTAACACACCAACAACTAGAAGCACTCGGAGAGCGCAGACCTCCGCTAAGGAAGCTGCTTGATACATTTGTCTATGTTACAAACCCCAACTCCGGTGAAGTTGGGACGTTTGGTAGACAGTGAATAAAATCAAAATGCTATCATTTTCAAAACATTCAATCTATTCATTAGATGGAGAATAGTGAAAAGACAACATATTAAGTGTTAAAACCGAGAAAAAATATTGTTTTGGGGGACATATGTACTCATTTCTAACTTCAGAAATCCAACACGTCTCAAAAGAGTTGGGACGGGGACAATAAATGGCAGCAAATGTCGAGGAAGACTAAAAACAAAACAAAAGACAACACTTAACAGTTAAATACATTAATTGATGAGATTATTTTATATAAAAAACAGTGTTAATTCCTATCTTGGACATGATTTCACCAGCTTAAATGGTGGGTGTATTCCTTGTCATGTTTTGCAATGTTTTCCTTTCTGTAGTGCTGACAGTGTGACAGATCTTGGCCAAAAGCCCACCATTTTATCACCTGCTGGTCCTTATGATGGAGCCAAACTGTTAAAACATAGTAGAGAATGCAATTTGACCTTACTATGTGGCAGTAATCGAAGATCTCCCTTCAGAATATAATGCATGAGTGGCTTTTCATGCTGTTTAAAACCCATTTATACCATTCAGCACTGTATTTAACTCTACAGATGAGTGAGAACATTTTAACCAATGCACTACTGCACCCGCATGCCATCATGGAGGCTGACTTTTGAAGTTAGCTCTAACACAAGTTGGATGGTCCATTTTCACTGTAGCACAGGATGTGCAATGCTCTATTATTGTCAAAAAGAATGGACTTCTACAACTTCTGCTGACTTCTGTAAGCAAAGGACAGTTTCCCATGTCTTCTGGGTCTATTTCAAGTGAGCTCAGGTGCTTAGGAGAATGTTACACCCCTGTATCATTTGCACGCATTAAGCAATCTTGATATGGTCAATTTTCAATAGCTCTAGCACTCCAGGAATTAGAGTGAGACTACAGCCAATATATATTTAATGATGTCATGAACCTATACAATGATTTTATTAACAAAAATATGTCTTATATACACTCAATCGTGGTAAATCAAAGGGAATTCAAAAATTCAAAAGTGTATTTAATAACTATGGTAATTATTCCCTTTGCATCTTTAATTCTGAGTGACTCAGCCTCTCTGTGATGATCTTATACCTGGACACCTATATTGGACACCTTCTTTGTTGTTTTATCTTATTTGGATGTTTATTACATTTCACAGATCCTCGTCCCAACTTATTTGAGATGTGTTACAGTTATAAAGTTAGAAATGAGTACATATGTCCCCCAAAACAATATGTTTTCTCTGTTTTAACACTTAATATGTTGTCTTTTCACTATTGTCCATCTAATGGATAGATTGCTTTGAAAATGATAGCATTTTGATTTTATTCACTGTTTACCAAACGTCCCAACTTCACCGGAGTTGGGGTTTGTACACCCTAAGTCTTTCTGCCTTGTTTTTGTGGAGTCCCCGCAATTCCATGTCTGGTCACTAGATGGTGAAGAATCTTTTGAAAAGTCCTGGTTCCGTTTCGTGATCCGGATCACCACCAGAATTTTATCACTTGTTCCTTAGGTTATTACTAACAACTCCACAAAGTTTCGTCCAAATCAGTTGATTCGTTTTTGAGTTATCCTGCAGACAGAATCTTTAAAAAAGTCCTGGTTCCGGTTCGTGATCCGGATCACCACCAGAATTTAATCACTTGTTCCTTGGGTCATTATCAACAAACCCACAAAGTTTCCAAGTCCGATGATTGGTGTTTGAGTTATGCTGCTGACAGACAGACAAACAAACGAACAGACAGACAGACAAACCAACGCGACCGAAAACATTACCTCCTTCGCTCTGGATGATAGAAAAGCTAGTTACTCTAGTAGCTACATACTTGACGCTATAGCTGCACCTGTCTGCCTTGTGCACTGTACTCATTCCCACACACGAATGTGTCATATATGGACATGTACAGTACGTATGTACCTATTTATTAAATTGTACAACATATTTACAAATACATTACTGTACATGTCATATATGTTACAATGGTAATGGTAGTTTGAGGTAGAAACGCTTAACTAAATAAGCTGCTTCATACTGATAACCACACTTTTAGTGTTTCCTCACTGCAGAGGTGCATCACTAGCAAGTGTATGATAGCAACAAGTGAACATAACAACATGGTCCTCAAGGAGACAGTGAAGAAGGCAGCTGCCTGTTTGCCTACTTGTTTCATCCCAACAGAATGCTCCCAGTAGCATTTCTTATTTCTTAGGGTTGCCAGGTGAGACTGATGATTTCCATCCCAAAAAATGATCAAAACCCTCCTCGAAGCACTAATTCTATTCTAAACTAGAAGCACTCAGAGAGCGCAGACCTCCGCCAAGGAAGCTGCTTGATAGAACATTTGACTATGTTACACCCTCTCTTTCTGCCTTCTTTAGTGGAGTTAGGAACTGGAATGTTTTGCCCTGGCCCGCAATTCAATTTGCGGTCACTAGGGACATCTAGATTTATAGGCAAGCAGTGGTGAAGAATCTTTAAAAAGGTCCTGGTTCTGATTCGTGATCCAGATCACCACCAGAATTTAATCACTTGTTCCTTGGGTCATTACCAAAAATTGCACAAAGTTTGGTCCCAATCCGTTGATTAGTTTTTGAGTTATCCTGCTGACAGACAGACAAACAGACAGACAAACAGACAAACCAATGCGACCGAAAACATTACCTCCTTGGCGGAGGTAATAAATTATATTTCTATGGCCATGAATTGCCCTTTTTTACCCGCAGACGGCTGTCTTAAGCAGCCCAATGGGGCGGGAAACTGCCCAATATGGCAACACTGGTTTCTTATTGCTGCTCCTCCATCCCATTTCTCAGGTTGCACAATCTTGCCATGGGAAAGTATACTCTGAAATGAGATCTTATAAGATCATGAAGGACCATTTGGAAGGTCAAGTCAAAAAAAGGAGAAAAAGTATTTAGATCTCTGTCACCTGAGTATAGTATAGTTTTTAATCTCATACGGCATGGCCCCTGTTATAAATAAGTTGTAATGTATTACTGAAGGCTCTGTCTATTGTCAGAGTAGTGTAGTGCTAATAAAGTCATTTCAACGTCTATTACATTAGTGTACCAGAAACGAAGCAGATGTCAATGACAATGACATGTTATTGTGTTTTAGAGAATATTCTTTGGGATGTGGCTCTGCTGAGAAGCAGAGAGTCACTAAGACTACAGATGTTTTTCTCTGAAGTAGACCTACTGTCTGTACTCGGTACTGATTCCATTTTCAGATACAACATGCACTGCACTCGGCACAAGCACTACTGTTGTTTACCGTTTTCCTTCCTTTTGTTGGTACGTAGTGTAAACAGAGGTGTGTGCTAGTTGAATAGTGCTATGATGTGTTGTGCACCCTTGTCATCCTGGGATGCTTTGTTTGAAACCCCCATTGCAATGAGCAAAGTGGTAGTGTTGTACTGTTTAATGTATTAACATACAATAGTTATATTCACATACATAAACTACCATTGCTTTGTCTTGTCACATCTTGTGATTGGCATGTGTTTCATTTCAATACAATTTTAATCCAATTTACCTTTACTGACAGTCATGTATGAACTATTATATAATTAATGAATATACGTTGTATAATGGAATAGAATTACTATATCTTATATAATAATGAACTATTATAGTATGATGACCATAATAAACTGTATAATGAATGGCTTGAATTGTACTAAAGTGTGGGTCAAGTGCTTGTTGTTTCAACCTCCTAGGTAAATAAAGGGACCTGGTCTGACTTGTCACTGTGTTGGGCTGGCCAGGATACTGCTATTGTATTGTATATGGGCGAGTTGATCTGACATGGGGCTGCTGGACTGGACAGCAGCTGTGGGTGGGTAGCAGGGCTTTGATGCAGCCAAGAGGAACAACAGGCCTTGTTTACATGAGATATTTCATTCAGAATGAACTCACTTTATTTCTGAATAAAGCTTTGAATGAAAGTGCAATGTCAACTCGACAGAAATATTGAATTCGGAATTATTAATTCTGAATTGAAAACTTCATGTAAAAGTGACCAATAGGCCTGGGCGGCAGACTAGACCGCCGTACACACACTGGACTGCTCTACAGACACACTGGACTTGTCACTGTGTTGAGCTGGCCAGGATACCGCTATTGTACTGCATATGGGTGAACTGAGCTGACATGGGGCTGCTGGACTGGACAGCAGCTGTGGGTGGGTAGCAGGGCTTTGATGCAGCCAAGAGGAACAACAGGCCAGGGGCCTATACTAACAAGCTCGCAAGCTGGTTCAGGAGTAAACCAGGATAAGTTACGAGGTAGATCAGCTAATAGAAGAGCCTGGAGTCCTCATCTTCTTAACCTGGTTTACTCCTGAACCAGCTTCTCAGTATAGGCCCCTTAGCTACGATAGACACCGGCCTGCTCTACAGACATACTTACTGTACTGTGCTAAATACTACTAAACACACTGTGAACTGCTCTACAGACACGCATGCTGTAGTGGGCAGGGCAGGAGTGCCTTTGTGGGTCCCACAGGTACTGCACAATGCCGCCTCAGGCGCTGGCAAACACATGCACACACAAATGCACACAAACGCACACACATACACACACACGCTTGCACACGCGCGCGCACACACACACACACACACACACACACACACACACACACACACACACACACACACACACACACACACACACACACACACACACACACACACACATTAAGGTACACAGTGTGTACATACTTCAGGAGAGCCTTTGTGGACTCAAAAGGCGCCTCCAGTGTATGCTTTGGCAGTCACTAGTCAAGTCGCTGCAACTTTCAAGTTTCGTTATATACTGTTTACAGTAGTGGCTGTGGTCGCATATACACACATAACACTATAAAAAATTTTGGAATGTAACTGTAAAACTTGGATTTTTTTCCCACACCTCAGCTGGCAGGTGTGTCAGAGATGGCCCATGGGTCACTCAGCAGACAACTTGAAAAAAACTTTACTCCTTTTATAAAGCGACCTTGGGTTACTTGAAAGGCGCTATATAAAACCAAGTTATTATTATTATTATTATCATCTATTATTATTATTATTATTATTATTAGAGTGCTAAAGATTGTGGTCACACACTAGTGTGAACTGAAGAACAAGAGTATCAATCATACCCAAACCAGAATGCAGCAGAACCAATCAGGATCGCAGGATTTTAAAGGTACACTGTGCAGGAAATGGTCAAAAAAGGTACTGCAACTATGCTGCTCATTGAAACTGGGCTGCCTATTGCCAAATTTGATCTTTACATGAAAGTTTACTAAGTAATAAACTAATATTTTCTAGTATGGTCCAAGTACAATCATTTTTGCAGCTAAAAATGGCTATTTCTGGAAATTGAAAATGGCGGACCATGTATGAATAGTGCAATTTTTCCAGTCATAATGCATACTTAGAATTTGATGGTGGTGGTAAGTATTCATGAAAAAGGTAACATTAGTGAATGGGCCACATGAATTCTGGAAATAAACAACTAAAAATCTCACACAGTGTCCCTTTAAGAGATGTGACGTACTGTAGTCAAAATTTAAGCGTAGTGGAGAAGGGGGAAAAAAGTGAAACAGTTGCTTCAGCAACAATGGCCGCTTGCATGGACTCATTTTAACTGTAATTAGTTCAAGTAGCCACTCATTTCTGATAAAACCAGACCATCTGAGGCCTATCCCTGTGCCATAGCTCCAGTCCAGATGAATGTTCGTGGAGCAAGCTAGAACCATTCATCTGTCATCTTAGAGTATCCTCACCTGTGGAATCTTTTTGGGGCCTTTAACTCTGATATGAAATTTCCAGTTCCTGGTATTTTGTTTCCGTTTGATGTCTCCCTCTGTCCGTGACCTTTAGATACGTAGATTACTGGCAGTCAGTAGAGCCGACGATACAAAACGGAAATCAGACTTGTTACATCCATTGAAGTAACAATTTTAAATCGAGCTGTATTCAGAAGTTACAATGTGGTATCTTATCTAATGTCTTATTGGATAGGAAAGGAAACTACCACATTGTATCTTTTCATTTTCCTGCAGCTGCTCCTAATCTCTGGGTGGATTCCAATATGCAAACTTCCGTCCTCCCTTGCTCACTTGCCTGCTTGTGATGAAGTCTTCCATGACAGAAAATAAATTCAAAATCTCACAAAAGCTCAACAATTCTAATGTAATTTCCTCATTTGCAATTGGGATGGTGAATGAAGAACAGTCCCCCAAAAATTGTTGTGGCTAGGCTGACAGTGGGGACACTATTGTTTTCTCCACGGAGGCGAGGCGAGGCGCAAAATGCGAGGCCACAAGCTGGGCAGTCATGGGTAAGCAGTTAGGGCGCCAGACTTGTATCCCAAAGGTTGCCGTTTGGACTCCCGACCTGCCAGGTTGGTGGAGTAATTAACCAGTGCTCTTTCCCATCCTCATCCATGACTGAATTACCCTGAGCATGGTACCGTTCCGTCACACTGCTAACTTGGGGCGCCATTGGGGGCTGCCCCCTTGCATGGGTGAGGCATAAATGCAATTTTGTTGTGTGCAATGTGCAGTGAACACTTGTGTGCTGTGGAATGCTGTGTCACAATGACAATGGGAGTTGGAGTTTCCCAGTTGGGCTTTCACTTCACTTGTTCACAAGTGGAGGATGGAAGTCTGCAGATTGGAATGCACTCTGTGTGATCTGTTTGGTCATCCTGAAGAGTAGAGAGACGTGTGTGTTGTCACAGCAACTCATGCAGCTTGCTCATCAGCCTCCTAATGTGTCAAAGCTGACAGGGGGCATGCTCCTGTGACGAAGGTGTTCCGGCACAGTTCGTCCTCCTCGGGACCTCGAACCTGCCACCTCGTCAACTACAACGGTCCGGGAATGGGAGGCACAGTACGAGACAGCTGAGCTAAATGGACGTTCTAATACCTATCCAGGGACTGCAGATGGAAATTAGCTATATAGCTATAATCTGGCACAAGTCATCTTTTTACTTCTGTAAACAGTGTTTACAGTGCATGGTCTCTGTGAACTAAACTAAATAAACTAAACTAAACTATTAGCCCAACGCTACCGCACTGTATTGAGGCCTCGGGAGGGAGGTTTTCTAACGTTCCACAACACACTCTGCTGGTTGGCCTCCGTTACACTCATACATTTCTGCTGTTCTTATATATTATCATTAGTCAAAATCTTCATGTGGTGGCCTTGCACGTAGATGGCTTTAATGGAACAGTCCACCCATTTTCACGCTTAATTTGGCTATACTGTTAAACTAGGCTATGCAAACACATAGACAAAAAAATCCTATTTATTCTCATATTTTACTTGAACTTAACTACATATGAGCAATTTCTTGAAATGAGATGGACTGTTCCTTTAATGGTTAAGGCACCGTACTGTGACACCAGGGACATGGGTTGGATTGCGGTCCGAGGTCATCTGGTCCTCTCCAATCTCTCTCTCTCCCACTCACTTCCTGTCTCCCCTCACACTATGCTGTTGTCCTGAAATAAGGCATTGGAATAAAGGCCAATATGCCCACAAAATAATAGTTCCTATTTACTAGTGAAATCCTTCTTTTTGGAGCTTGGAGTCATTCCATCTGTCCTCAAAAAGGCTTCCTTAGTCCTGGAGCAAAACTGAGAAAAGAAACAGTATGCCTAATATAATCTATACATACAGTAGCAGGCAGCTAATTTACTGTATATAGTGATCAGCACAGTGACGTCCGTATTTGCATTGCATCCATTCCTTTTGATATCATTCACATGGTGACACACAGCTATGTGGTACCATGCGGTACAAGACAAGTGTACAAGTGTAGTACTGTGGCTGCAGCTTTGCATAGAACAGCTTACAGTGTGTGGTCCCCCCCACAGAGCGTCATAGGTGAAAGAAAGTGGGGATGCAGTGGTGCATATGCACCCCCACTTTTGGGCTCCCTACATGAGGCTTTCTCAACGTTTACGGCAGACAAATGAGTGGAGTGCAGTAGCAGTAACATTGTTAAGAAATAAAGAATAAAGAAAAAAAATGCACCACCACTTTAAAACTCGTTCCGGCACCCTTGCAGTGACTGTGTGTGTGTAAAATGATCCCAGCAAGGGGTGTTGACTTGAGTCTCCAGAAAACAGAATTAATGCTCTCCTGTTTGCACTCTACTGTCCACGGCAGCTCACTTTACTACCTGGTCTAATTGCTTTGTCTACAAGACACTAGTGTCTAAAGACAACAACATTGTCTTTCAACTCTTCTTATGACCTGGCACGCACCAAGCTGTGCTGTATCTATTCTAGACAAACACAGAAGACGGTGTATGTTTTCAGAAAAGCAAGCAATTAGCTATTTTTGAACACACTGCCTCAGATTAAACAGCATATGGTAAATGATACATGATACATGGCAAATGATGTAGTGTTCATTCAACTCTTTGAGTGTTTAATTAACTTAGAGAGTTGAATTTAGCACTGACCTGTTCTACATCATAATGGCTTCACAGTGTTAATTCAACACTTAAAGAGTTGCATTTAACATCAAATGGGACCATTGTGTGACCATTGACATACTGTATCGTTTTAATACAAAATGAATTAATGTATTTGAAAAATGACAGGTCATTTTGGCCTGTCATACACTATGCAATCCCAATCCAAACTGGTTGTCTTTGAAAGTGAATGCCAAAATAAGGGTACTAAATGTTATGGGATAAACATGGGACTAGTAAACATCTGCATAGGCAGTTTTGCTGTGGTGGCAAAGTTGAAAATACTGTGGCTCAAAGAAGCGCGCACGCACACACACACACACACATACACACACACACACACACACACGGATGCGCACACACACACTGACAAACACACAAGTCGAAGCACCTAAATCCCTCTGTAATCTGTAGTCAAATGTTGGGGAGCTCTTGCTTGCCTGCTGGCCATTCTCACACAAACAAGAATACGCACAAGAAACATTACACACAGTTTACAGTGAAACCCCTATCCTATCCATCCCTATTCAACTTAAATTATTTAAGTTAAAGTGAGGCTCCCCCATGAAACCGGATCCGAATGGGTGGTTTAATACTATACCAGGTAGGGCTTTGGGCCTCAAACAACTACGTAAGGAACACTACAGTTAATGGAGTGAACACAGGTTCGATTCCAGCTAATTTCCTGATCCTCCTACATCTCTATTCATTTCCTGTCACACTCTAACACTGGCCTGTCTGAATTAAGGCTTAACGCCCCACCCCCAAAAAGAAGAATTCATAACAATATCTTAGTCAAGTGAGGTATTGGTTTGCAAAAAAAAAAGTTGAGACACTATGAAAATAAAGGTGGAATGTCCACACATTTGCCCCCAACTTGGGCAAAAATAAAACAAAAAGAAAAACGGGAGCAAGTGTGCAGACATTCCCCCTTAATTAACAATATCAACTTAGTGCCATGTCAGGTAGCTCAGTCCACTTTCAGAATTTTCAGTGAGCTTCTTAACCTGCCATGACTAACTTGAAATAGTCTCCTGGAACATGATATTGCTTACCTACCAACCACAGGTGAAATATCTGGTGTCCTTTTTTTAGAAAACAAGCTTGCGTCGCTTCAGAGTAATTAAGATACAGATGCTATCAGCTGGGTGATCCAGAAACGCCTGATGATGTGACTGCAGCTAAAAAAAGAATCTAGCATCCTTAGCTACCTGGGAAGAAAACCATGTCACTTTCTCAGACAAGCTGGGACAGAGAATATTGACAGACAGGCCTCTAATTTCACACCAGCCAACCGGCCAAAAGCTGGTGAAATTTCAGTTTGCCTGTAAGAAAAGAACAACCTACTAGCCACTTTGACCCATTAGTGAGTGTGCATTTGGGTTGTAAGATTACCATCTACTAGCCATTTTTGGCTGGTGATGAAAAGGGTTAATTTAGACCCCTGTTAACAGATAATGTAAGGGCTGAGGCACCATAATGCTTTGCTGACTACCCGCTGGGTTCAATTCGCCTTTGGCTAAGCCCCGCCCTCTTTAGTTACAGTTGCTAGGTCGGACAGATAAACTTTCAATGCTGAGATATCAACGTGATTTATGCAGTGACTGCAAATCGCAGCAGTAATTCACTCATAATAAATAAAAAACGCATTCATAGTATTGTGAATATAAGTATTTATTTTCTGAACGGTCATGCGATGCATCACAGCTGTTATGGGCTCTTCTATGGGTATCGATAGGCATTGTAACCAGCACCATGGTAAGCTGAGCTCGCATATCTTTTGAGCCCTGACTCAAACTTGCTAGACGAAAACGAAATCACACAACTTAATGGCAGTAATACGCTAGTCATCTTCAAAGCTACCACAGCAATGTGTAACATTAACGTTTGGCGTTTATATCTTCAGTAGCTTAACAAAGTCACGTCCATCAGCTGCTAGTCAAAACACTCCTGCCGTGACCGATAGTTAACTTTGCTAGCGGTGTTTCTTCATTAATTAGGTCAGAAATCCAAAATCATACTCTGAAACAGGTTCGTGGTTTGCTTACAACCTTACTGAAAAGGGACATGAATGAGATGGTGTCATGATCGGAGCACACAAAGTATGTTTTTGATCCGTGTGCTTTCTAGTCGAGTGTGAGGCTGCCGAGACCCTTCAAGGCAGACTATCCAGCTGCTAGTAATATTAGTCCGGTTTTAGGTAAAGAGGAAAGTGATTACCACCTGTTACATCGCGGGGCAACTTGTACATTTGTCACAAATACCCCAGGCACAATTTCCAATCATATTTTAATAATAACACGACCTTATCTCGCTAACTACTTGAAAACATGCGATTTCAGCATTGAGTTCAATGGAGCGCTGTCAAAACTGTCCGAGGTTTGTCCGAGGTCGTCCTTTTGCTGCGCTGTGATTGGTCAAAAAGCACTTTAAGGCGGGCCTTAGCCAAAGGTGAATTCCAGCCCGAGGTCATTTCCCCACCCTCCCCCATCTCTCTCTCTCTCCCAACCTCGTCACTGTCATCACCTCGTCACTGTCACTATCAAAAATAAGGGCATAAAAATCCCCAAACCATACGTAGCCCCTTAATGCATGCTGTACCATCTGAGGCATGCTGTAATAGTCATTGACAGGTTAAGTACCATACTCTACTATGACATAACACAGGGCCTTTAGTAATGCACTATGACTTGGTTATTGCCACTCTGATAACAACAAATGTATAATGCCGTGTTTTAATGGATTAAAAAAAGAAGAGCATGTAAGATCTTCCACCAGACCGCTCCATTCATTTATACCCTACAGTCACATACTGTAAAATGCACCAGTACGATGTAGGATGTAGGATGTGGGGTGTGGAATGTGGGATGTAGGATGTGGGGTGTTGGATGTGGAATTTGATAGGTGGAATGTGGGATGTAGGATGTAGGATGTAGGATGTAGGATGTAGGAAGTGGAATGTGGGATGTAGGATGTAGGATGTGGGATGTGGGATGTAGGATGTAGGATGTGGGATGTAGGATGTGGGATGTAGGATGTAGGATGTGGGATGTAGGATGTAGGATGTGGGATGTAGGATGTGGGATGTAGGATGTAGGATGTAGGATGTAGGATGTGGGATGTAGGATGTGGGATGTAGGACGTAGGATGTGCATCATCCTGCATACAGCACAGTACAGTGCAGTACAGTACATTACGCAAGGTCAGAGTGTAGAGTTACAGTAGCAGGGAGATGAATGCGCGCGCATGCACACACACACACACACACACACACACACACACACACACACACACACACAGGCATGCATGCACACACACACACACACACACACACACACACACACACACACACACACACACACACACACACACACGCAAACACGCGCAAACACGCGCACACACACACACACACACACACACACACACACACACACACACACACACACACACACACAGGCATGCATATACACACACACACACACAAACATGCACACACACGCGTGCACATGCTCAGTCTCTCTCTCACACACACAGATACACACGCACACGCACGCACAAACGCACTCTCTCTCTCTCTCTTTCACACACTCTCTCACACACACACACACACACACACACACACACACACACACACACGCACACACACACACACACACACAGAGGATCTATGGCTGTATGGGTCTGTGGGCCGGCTCTCAAAGCCACGATGCTGCACTACTGTACGTTATCAGGCGGATGCCTTCTCTCTTCTCTCTTCTCTCTGTGATGCACAATAGCAACTGCATCTTTAAACAGTAAGTGGCACAAAAGCACCAAAAATAGCTCTTCATTCCAAAGGACACGCACCAGACCAGAGAATAGAGACAGCAACAAAGAACGTACGGCTTGGTTGGGAAAATAAAATGCTAATGACAGTAGCAGCAGGATCTGCTTAATAAAAATAAAGAACACATTGACGTCAAAATTTTCCACTTGCATGTAATGAACCAACCTATAACATGTCCTGCGTTGAAGCGTCACTGGTCACAGATAATACTATATTATGTAGAGTGCATACTGTATATTGCACTGCTCTGCTCTTTGCACTTGAGATTAGATGCCAAACCATATTTCATTACTGTATCTGTACTGTATTTGTACGGGTTATGTACGGTACTGTATTGTATCTAACCTAGCAATGCTGGTGACCTAACAAAAAAGCCAAGCCAAGTGTCACCACAATGTATGGATCATGTGACAGGAAGTGAATGTGTGCGTATGACTGCGCATGTATGTATTCATGTATGTGTGTGTGTGTGTGTGTGTGTGTGTGTGTGTGTGTGTGTGTGTGTGTGTGTGTGTGTGTGTGTGTGTGTGTGTGTGTGTGTGTGTGTGTGTGTGTGTGTGTCTGTGCTGTGAGTTACGTATTATGTCCTCTGTTGTAAGTCGTTCTGCATAAAAGCATTTTGTAAATGGAATGGAATGTCATGAAATGTGTGTGTATACATACATGTATGTGTACATGTGTTCACCTACCACGTGTGTGTGTGTGTGCATGTTAACTCACTGTTGCTCAACTGGTGTATGACAGGCACAACGGTGTGGTTGTGTGTGTGTGTGTGTATGTTTGTGTGTGTGCGTGTATATGTGTGTGTGTGTGCGCGTGCGTGCGTCCGTGCATGCGTTTAACGTCTGAGTTGGCAGTGCACGTTCGTTCACTCACTGTTGCTGGACTTGAGGTCTCGGTGTATGACAGGCACGATGGTGTGGCTGTGTGTGTATGTGTGAGTGTGTGCACATGCGTGTATGCAAGTGTGTGCGTCTAACGTCTGAGTGTACAGTGCACATTCATTCACTCACTGTTGCTGGACTTGAGGTCTCGCTGTATGACGGGCACGATGGTGTAGCTGTGAATGAGCTCGTGTGCATGAGTGTGTGCGTGAGTGTGTGCGCATGCCCGTGTGCAAGTGTGGTGTGCGTCTAACATTTGCGTGTGCAGTGCACGTTCATCATTCACTCACTGTTGCTGGACTTGAGATCTCGGTGTATGACGGGCACGATGGTGTGGTTGTGCAGGTAGTCCATGCCCGTGGCCACCTGCACGGCCCAGTTGACCAGCACTCGGGGCGGCACCTTCTTGCCGGCCAGCGCCCGGTTGAGCGCTCCGCCGCGGGCGTACTCCATGACGAGGCAGAGGTTGGGCTCGCGCAGGCAGACGCCGCGCAGGGAGATGATGTTGGGGTGGCGCAGCATCCAGAAGAGACGCGCCTCCTGCCGCACGCTCTCCGCCGTCACGCTGATGTCCTCGTCCGGGTCCTGGCGCGCCGCCTTCACCGCCACCTCTTCTCCACGCCACATGCCCTACAACATGGCAGAGTTTAGATGTATGACCTTCATTATGTCTAACTGTTGTAGCAACACTTATACTGTATACTGTAGCTTCCGTCTGCTATACCGTCGAAACATGCCAGGTAAAAGATTTTAAAACATTAAAAGTAAAAGAAAAAAGTGTTACATGGCAGATTTTACTGTTATTATTAATGTTGTTATTACTAATGTTGCTATTATTGTTGTTGTTGTTGTTATGATTTATATTATTGGGTGTGCTGTGGCATAGCACACTAAGGCACCTCCTTCCGACGCCACACGCCCTGGACCATGGCAGATATTACTATTATTATTAATGTTATTATTATTATTGTTGTTGCTGTTGTTGTGGTTGTTGTTGTTATTATTATTATTGGGTGTGCTGTGGCATAGCACACTAAGAGACCCCCTAACAACGCCACATGCCCTGAACCATGGCAAATTTTACTGTTAGTATTAATGTTGCTATTATTAGTAGCATTGTTGTTATTATTGTTGTTGTTGTTGTTATTATTATTATTGGGGGTCCTGGCGCGCCACAGCCACCTAATACAGTCCCAGGAAAAAGTTTGTACACCCTTTGAAATTTCTTACTTTTCTGACAAAATTGGTCATAAAACATGGTCCGATCTTTCCGGAAATCACAAGAAGGAACAACCAGAGTCTGCTTTAACTAATTCAACCCAAACATTTACAAGTTTTCATATTTTCATTGGGCATAAGATGTAAACATTCACAGGACAGCAAGGCATAAGTAAGTACACCTTTGCATTCAATAGGTTTTAACCCTAAGTTAGTCGCAATAACCTCAACCAGATGTTTCCTGTGGTTGCAGATCAGATTAACAAAACAATCTGGATGTATCTGGTCTCCCTCTTCTTTAGAAAACTGCCTCTCGTCAGCAAGGTTTGTGGGATGTCTGGAGTGCATAGCTTTCTTGACTTCATGCCATATAATCTCAATTGTTTTTTGTCAGGGCTTTGACTGGGCTATTCCAGAATGTGTATTTCATTATTATGAAGCCATTCTAAAGTCGATTTGCTTCTGAAGTATGGGTTGTTGTCACATTTCAGCACCCATCCTCTTGTGTGCTTCAACTGTGTGACAGACTACCTCACTTTTTTCTGTAAAATATCTCGATAAACTTCTGAGTTCATTGTTCCACTGATGATAGCAAACTCAAAAGGGCCTGAGGCAGCAAGGTAGCCGCATATAATGATGCTCCCGCCACCATACTCAAAGGCGGAGATGATGTTTTGGTGAAGGTGTGGTTCTCCAGTTCTCCTCCAAACATGACATTGTGTGTTCCCCTGAACAATTCAACTTTGGTTTCAACGTTGGTCTACAGAATATTTTGCAGTAATTTTATGAAGCATATAAATGCTTTTTCGCAAACCTCAAAGGTGCAGCAATATTTTTTTGGACAGAAACCCCATTGATTTTAGATTGGCAGAATGAATCCCATTTTTAGCTATTCTTGGTTACATCTCCTCTTCTGAGTATGGTGGTGGGAGCATCATTATATGCGGCTACCTTGCTGCCTCAGGCCCTTGACAATTTGCTATTATCAGTGGAACAATGAACTCAAGTTTATTGTGATATTGTGACAGAAAAAACGTGAGGAAGTCTGTCACACAGTTGAAGCACACAAGAGTATGGGTCCGGAAGTGTGACAACAACCCATACTTTAGAAGCAAATCGACTTTAGAATGGCTTCATAATAATGAAATACACATTCTGAAATAGCCCAGTCAAAGCCCTGATTAAAAACAATTGAGATTAAATGGCATGAAGTCAAGAAAGCTATGCACTCCAGGCATCCCACAAACCTTGCTGATGAGAGGCAGTTCTCTAAAGAAGAGGGAGACAAGATACAAACAGATTGTTTTGTTAATCTGATCTGCAACTACAGGACAAGTCTGGTTGATGATATTGCAACTAACTGAGGGTTAAAACCTACTTAATGCAAGGGTGTACTTACTTATGCCCTGCTCTCCTGTGAATATTATGGCCTTATGACGAATAAAAATATGATAACATGTAAATGTTTGGGTGGAATTAATTAAAGCAGACTCTGATTGTTCCTTCTTGAGATTTCCGGGAAGATCCGACCATGTTTTATGATCAATTTTGACAAAAATGTAAGAAATTTCAAAGGGTGTACAAACTTTTTCCTGGGACTGTATATATATATATAAGACCTAATACGCTACGTTGGCTGCGCACTGTTCAGCCTCTGATTGTTAGAAACTGCTGCCAGTCAAAAAATTAGCTCACATGGTTGGCTGCTTAGCATCTTGCCCCTCCTCACAACACGAATGTTTGTAAACGCAAAACCTATGTATCGAAATAAAGGCAAAAAAGCACATCAATAGTCACCTTGAAAAGCATCAATAGTCACCTTGTAGACCTTTCTGAAGACACTGGTCCCGATCACCTCTTAGTACTACACTACTCTTACATAACACAGGGCCTTTAGTACGGCACCAAGACTTGGTCATTGCCATTCTAGTAAGATTTAAACATCAATAGTCACCTTGTAGACCTTTCCGAAGCCGCCGGCCCCGATGACCTCCTCCAGGCTGAGCTCCGTGAAGTCGATCTCCAGAGGGCACTCCCCGCTGGCCAACACCCGCTCGGGGGGCAGCAGCTTGGGGTAGCTGGTACTGCGCCGCGTCACATAGTTACAGGGGAAGATGCCCACCTGAGGATGAGGAGATGGTGGTCCAACAAAGAGGATTGAAACGTTGCCATTGTTAAACTGGCACTTGCCCAATAAAGCAGTAATTTTTCCACATCTGAAGACGCTCTGGTGACTCTCTTCCTTGCCTGCTATTCCCTAGTCCTTTCCTGTGACGCACCAGATTGTGAAGTACAGGAGCGGGGAGGATATCTCCCTTTCCTATTGTTAAACTACTGTATATCTCATCATAAGCCTGCCAACGCCCCTCTTAGTATTACAAAATAAAATAGACTAATGCCCCCCACTTGCAATTGAGTGCCCCCCCCCCTCTCAGAGGGGGCAGCAGCTTGGGGCAGCAGCTTGGGGTAGCGTCAGGTAGTTACAGGGGAAGATGCCCACCTGAGGATGTGGACGGTGGTCCAACAAAGAGGATTGAAACCAAAACAGAGAGAAGGAAATGCTTCACTGGGTCATGGAGCCAAGTAGTAAATGAAGGGCGCTCATGAAAAATACTTGGGTGTCCAAGCTGCCATGAACAGATAAAAACAACTATTGAGGCCCTCCTTATTAAAGTTAAAAAGCCTTTACAAAACTCTGGCTAGCTACACTACAATCAATAGATAGACATACGGTACAGGTAAGGTACCTCCTGCTTGTGGAAAGAAAAGATATCTTACCTGTGTGTCTATTGATTTTTTGTAGATTTCCTGATGTGTGTGTGTGTGTGTGTGTGTGTGTGCGTGCGCGTGTGTGTGCATGCGTGTGTATTTATTGTTAATATTGCTATCTGTATGTTTATTGCAATTTTCTGTGCTAATGTCTGTTACATAGATCTTTGACAAAGTACACGCTGATTTTCCCTTTGACTTGAAACACCTTGTGTGCAGACAGACCACTTTCTCACAGTATGTAATATTGTCTGGCATAGGGGTGGGCAAATCGGACCTAAAAATGAAGTTGAGGCCCTACCGTGGCTCTAAGTGCAGGGCACTGGTCTCCTACACCAGCGGCCCGGGTACGATTCCGGCCCGGGTCCTTTGCCAATCCTCCGCCATCTCTCTCTCCTACACATTTCCAGTCAAAATCTATCACTGTCCTGTCAAGAATAAACAAATAAAAAAGACCCCCCCCCCCAAAAAAAAAATAAAAATAAATAAATACAAAATAATAATTATAAAACAAGTTGCCCACCTTGTCCTGAATCTTGCCGGTCCACCAACCCTCGTCACCGGACACCTTGGCGTCCTTGGAGAGCACCTCGAGCAGGTCGCCGCGCCGCAACGTCAGCTCCTCGTCCGCCGTGGCCTCGTAGTCAAACACCGCCGTCCAGAACAGGGTGCTGCCCCCTACAGGCTCGGGGTGGTGGTGGTGGTGGGCATGGTGGTGTTGGTGGATGTGTGAGTCGGGTGAGCTGGAGGCTGACACCAGGGAGGAGCAGGCCCAGCTGGTCCCGTTCTCAGCCTCCCCGAAGCAGGGAGGCGGCTCGGTCATGTGTGGAGGGGGGCCTGGAGAGGAGGTGGAGGAGGAGGAGGTGGTGGAGGAGGGAGGAGGCACGGGCACAGGGCCGTAGCATCCCCCACAGTTGGTGCAGGGTAGTGATGCCGCGTTCGTACCAGCACCACCACCACCACCACCACCACCAATCCCTCCTCCACCTCCACCTCCAGCACCACTCAGTCTCGTATGGGGGTCCATGATGGCTCCCGGTGGTCAGCGGTTGGGTCTCAACAGCTGGGGTGATTCCTCGCTCGGCTCACATACACCATCCATGCAGGACCCACTGGACTGGACAAACTCACACAGGAGGAGAGGGGGGGAATGTCAAAGCAGAGAGAGTGGACTGGAGTGTCCCTTTTACTAGGGCTGTCAGTTTGTCCTCCACACTAGGTGGTGGGTGGTTGAGTGTTTGGTAGGGTGTTCAAATGCACACTGTCTGTGACTGTGTGTCCCCATCTATGGATGCTGTTGATGGTAAACCACTAGCTAGCCCACTGGGATCCTGAGGGTATCGTACAGTAGCATCCAAGAAGACCTAGATCATCTATCAACAGTGTCTCATCTGTCCGTAGCATCACATTCCTTTGTTAATGTTGCAAACTCTTCATGTACGCAATGGTGGGCCTACATTGCACAGCAACATTTTCCATTGAATTCAAATGAGGGATATTATGACAGCTTTCTGCAGTTCGAACGATCCACCATAGTTCCTGTCACGGTTAATTGCAATGCTTAGTTTCCTTGGAGGCTGTGGTACCCTGTTTTTTCCGCTGCGAGAGAAAGATGGAGCCTGCTATGGGAACAGCCAGCATCTATAGCACTGACTGTACTTCCTGATTCAGAATGACAGGCAATCAGTGCTTTTGGAGAAGACTGTGTAACAGTAATGAAGCCTACTCGTGTAAGATTCTACCAATCACCTCTCTGTTTCTTGAGAGGCTCAACCCAAAGAGAATGACATTAGGCATAAGTGGCTGAACAGTGAACATGGGACCGCCATCGTCAGAAACATCAAAGGGCTGCAACCTTAGGGCATGTAGGCTACTGTACAGTCCATGTCTACAAAAGAAGAACGAATTATTGCATAGCCTATAATAATATCGATCTTTCGACCAGTTTGATGGCAAAACGAGTCTGATCATATGTTCTGTTGCTTACCCGTCTAAATCGAGTAGCAACCCATGTAAGCTTGTGTAATGTCCTTTAGTGGTCCCTAAGAAAAGCACTTGTCCATTCAAATCAAGTTGCGTCGGCAGCATCAAAAACACCACTTGCTCAGTCGTTCGCTCTTTCCCAAGACGCACAACCAGCTACTGTTCTGCCGTGTTATAACATCGATTAGCCCCAAATTAAAATAAGCTTACCAACATCAACAAAACGACACTGCAGTTTATAGTCCACAAAAGGCATCGTAGCCTTCCACGTCAATTCCTTGTTGTAATCCCAGGGTAATAACAGCTGTGTTGTTTAATTCCGGTTTGTTCACACATCCCAGATATTACGCACGCCGGTATTCCGTAAAGTCTGCAGTATTCAGGTTCGGTTCCCAGATATGGTCTCGCATTAACGATGCAAACAATGAGCTCCTACTGTCAAAGCGCACCGTGTTGTTTCAGACCGATGATGATGATGTCGAATGCCAGGCAAACCTACCAGGGCGACACGACTCATGCGTCTCCTACCGTGGTTAAAATGCCGCTTCCTCTGTTATAATAGAATCCTTCCGAAATGCCATGTTGACCACGAATAGACTGCAATGTAATCCGGGTAGACTCGGGCGATAGCATCTCCACTCCCGACATCAAAATGAAGGAATAGCAATGCCAGCTAGGCTACATAATGAGACGTCCATGCTAGATCCTGATAAAGGCTGTTCGAGTCTGCCGTTACAAGCGATGATCTGTATAATAATAATAATAATAATAATAATAATAATAATAATAATAATAATAATAATAATATAACCCTCTAACTTCACTCCAGGTTTATGTCCCTACCATAAATAGCCTATTAGGTTGAGATGGCGGTCCAGTCCTCGGATGACAAAAAAAAGAAAGAAGCGAAGAAATGTCAATCCTCGAGGCTTTTACATGTGCGGCTCTAGGAGGTTATAAATGCTAGCATAGAAACGCTGGTTGTATCAAAACATTCGCACACCAAGTCGATTCAGTAGTCAAACGGGTCATTCGTCGATAAAAAAAATATTCATTCAGAGAAAAAAATAACTGGAGTCATAACCAATCCTGGTTTCATCGATCGAAGCCCGCAGGTGTTCCTTTGGTCCCGTGCGCCTGAAGACCTTCCATTCCAAGCCAGGCTGTCAGGTGCGATGCACAATTGACTCTATCCAAATGCACCGGCTGGAGTGGAGTGACAGGGGCTGGAACACGAGACTTCTGGGTAATGTGTACAAGACAAGTGCACGCCACGTGATCTCATCTCGCGGCGTAAAATAGCACGAGCTTTGAGGGGACTACGCGTACAATTAGGCTTGTTCTATACATTTCCAAACAATGTTAGGCTACGCATACACATATCCAATTGATCTAACTTCCCGTCCCATCATGTGTGTAAAAGTAGCCTAATTGTGGCAATGGTAAGGACTGACTATGCGTCAAGGCAATGAGGTTATGAGTTGCACGCTGAATCTGCGTTCAACTCCTTAGTGATCATCTTGTGCAACCGAATCCTATCAAGTTGTCTGTCTTTGAAGTGTAGAAGCACCGTATTTTTGTCAGTAGTTCTGTATTTATTACTAATTGTCTGTATGCTTTCCTTTTTCCTTTATCGCTCTTGATCGCAACCTCTTGATTTTTTTTTTACCTCTCCTTACCTTTATTACAATTCTCTAAGCCACTGCAACCTGCTGTCTTCCTCCTCTATTATGCTTTCGTCTCTCTCTCCTCCTTGGTCCTCCTCTCCCCACTGCCCCCTATTTCCTCTCTCTACCACCATCCTCTTCTCTTCTCTCTTCTTCCTGTCTCATCCTCTCTTCCTCCTGTCACTCCCTCTTCTCCTCCTTCTCCTGCCCCCTTTATCCCCCCTCTTCCCCATCTTCCTCCTGCCCACTCCTCTCCCTCTTCAAATGACATTTAGCCTAAGTATTCGTTATGACTGGAAAAAATGCACTTTTCACACATGAAAAGGGGGATCTTATCCATGGTTCGCCAAAATGAATCTCCAGAAATAGCCATTTTTAGCTGCAAAAATGACTGTACTTGGGCCATACTAGAAAATATTAGTTTATTACTTAGTAAACTTTCATGAAAAGATCAAACATGGCAATAGGCAGCAATGAGCAGCATAGTTGCAGTACCTTTTTTGACCATTTCCTGCACAGTGTGTAGCCTACCTTTAAAGGTTGCATCCTCTCTGCAATTTTCTGGAGGTGTTAATGATATTACAGGCCAAAGTAAGGGGAAATACTCATTTTAAAATGCGGTACTTAATATGAAATGTTTAATAGCTTACCCTCCTTCCCTGCTATGAATGAGGACTGGAGGCCTTGATCCTCGGCACTCCACTCTTTTGGCTCTGGACCCACACATGATCAGATAAGTGTTAAACCATTCTTTCTTATTATTATTATAATATAATATTATCTTTCTTATATTATTATCTTATTTGTATACTCTGTCTTAAACACAATTATGCTTATTTTGTTTCTTAAATGTTTATTTGATGTGTGTGGATGTCCATGGTCTTCCTACCTTGAAATTCTATTCCTCACACCTAGTAATCACTCCGGTATGGAGAGAATGTAACCAGGTGCATACTATTTGCCAGGTTCTAACAATAGTCTATAGCCTACATTTCAACATAAGGCAATTAATGAATGAGACTTTTTTTAAATCAAAGTGCACAACATAGGGGCTGATAAAGATGATATATCCATTGAAACTTAACTCTTTATGTTATGCAATTGTCTTCTCTCCTCAGGATTTCTGTCTTCCTGTCTTTCTGTGTCTACCTATTGCAAAATACAATCACATGCAATAACCCCTTAGTAATTACATATTTATCTTTCGCCCATTGTTTAATTGTTAACTGCAGCCACCACACCATCCAGTCCAGCCCATGCACACACAGGCACCACGGTTTCAGATTGGAATGAATGTCAGTCCCAACCGGCGTTCACCAGTGCTGCAGGACCAGAGGAGGCTGTCCAGCACTGCTCTCTTGTGAGGACCTGGTGCAGACCACAATGTCCACCCACCACAACACACACACCCACACACACACACAGCAAATTATTTGGGGTCATTTGGGTTTGAGACCAAAAGAAAGATGAATATGATACCAGCATGTCAGAATATCAGCTTTTATTTCCTGGTATTTTTATCTTGATATATTGAGCAATATTGGATTTATCACCATTTGTACTACACCACAGTAGGTGCAGCACACCACAGTACTTTTCGGTGAGCAAAAGTATTGGAACTGACGTCCTCAGTCTTGCTTCACATGGACATTTCCAGGTGCTGTATTTTCATTCATGATGGTTTTGCTGGCTAAGGCTTTTACAGAATCGTCTTTCATTTTTTCTTAGTTTCAATTAAGTCGGCAGCATGCTCAATTACTCTGCAGCAAGACAAAATGGCCCCGATTTTTTGGGATGAATTAATCTTTGAAGGGGAATTGTGAAGGATGGTGGTCAGAGTAGGTAGTAGGAAACTATGCAGTTCATTGGAACCGTGTTGTCGAGTCAAATTTTACCTTTTCATTAATGATTACAAAATATTGTAATATTTACAGGCTTGCAAAAAGTTGTAATAACCTGATTTTCAATTGGTGCTGTAAGATCTGAAGTGATATCTTATACAGTGAGGAGAATAAGTATTTGATCCCTTGCTGATTTAGTTGGTTTGCCCACTAATAAAGACATGATCAGTCTTTAATGTTAATGATAATATGTATTCTAATATGGAGAGACAGAATATCAAAAAGAAAATCCAGAAATTAACTCTAAAGAATATATAATAATTTATTTACATTTAATTGAGGGAAATAAGTATTTGATCCCCTGCCAACCATTAAGAGTTCTGATCCCACAGATCAAATGGCACTTCCAATCAACTTGTTATCTGAATTGAACACACCTGTTAATAGTAACCTGTACAAAAGACACATTGAATCTGCAGAATCAGTCCATAGAATCAGTCAATCAATCAAACTAAACTCGCCAACATGGGACAGACCAAAAAGCTGTCAAAGGATGTCAGGGACAAGATTTTAGAACTCAACAAGGCTGAAATGGGCTCCTGGATATTAAAGAGCAAACTGTTGGTGCATTTCCTCCCAATTTTAGGACATACAAAATGATCATCAATCATCAATCTGAGGCCTGTCTCTGGTTCCATACAAGATTTGACCTTGTGGGAATTTAATAACCAGAAAAAAGGAGATAAAGCACCTTAAAACTGTATGGGAGGAGCTAGGAAAGGATCTCAAGGCAGCTGGGACCTCAATCACTAAGAAAACTATTGGAAACACTTGATACCACAGCGGATTAAAATCTTGCAGTGCATGTATGGTACCCCGGCTTCAGAAGGAACCTGTTCAGGCTCACCTGAGGTTTGCCAATGAACATCAAACTGGATTAGGATATGATTGGGAGGTGCTGGAATCAGATGACACCAAAATCAAACTGTTTGGCATTAACACAACTCGATGTGTTGGAGGAAGAGAAATGCTGCCTATGATCCCAAGAACAACACCTTCTCCAACATCATAAATGAAAGTGGTAACATTATGTTTTGAGGTTGTTTGTCTGGCCAAGACACAGGACAACTTCACATCGTCAAGAAATGGATGGAAGGAGACATTTAAACGTACAATGCTGCATGCCAACCTCTTTCCCACCACCACTAGACTGAAGGTGGGTCATGGATTGGCCTCCCAATATGATAATAATCCATAACATACAGCCCAAGCAACGAAGGAGTAGCTCAAGCAGAAGCATATTAAGGTCATGAAGTGGCCTAGACAGTTTCCAAACATTAACCCTATACTAATCCTGTGAAGGGAACAGAAGCTCCCATTTGGCAAGCTACAGTCATACAACTTAAGTGATTTAGAGATGATCTGCAAAGAAAAGCGAACAAAAATCCTTTCTAATATATCAAAAAACATTGTCATTAACTGAAAGAAACATCTGACCTCTGTATGAGAAAACAAGGGCTTTGCCACCAAGTAATTTTGTCTTCTTTGACTAGAGGGCTCAAATACTTATTTTCCTCAATGGAATACAAATCAATTAAAATATATTCTTCAAAGTCATTTTCTGGATTTTCTTTTTGATATTCTGTCTCTCTATATTAGAATACATTTTATCATTAATATTATAGAATGATCATGTCATCAGTGGGCAAACCAACAAAATCAGCAAGGGATCAAATACTTATTCTCCTCACCGGTTGGCATTTTTAGATATGTACCAAAAGTTTATAATGAAGGGTTTTTGAATTATAAAATAACACAATAATCCTTGTCTCTATGCAAGAGTCGCCTGAAGTAGGCCCAACGGCCACCTAGTTTTGCAAAATACATGGTGCCTAAAATTTAACATATGGTAGGAGGAATACAGTTCTTATGAAGGGCTTCATGAGTTTTGCTGGTGTTTGAGAGCTGTCATCATTGATTAAATCATGAATACATATGTATTGCCGTACAAATAGCAAATCATTACTCATTGCCTTTCATTGTTTTTTCATTGTGTTGGATTCCAACTTGACAATGACACCAAACACACACCTCTGACCGATTCTGATTTAGTGAAGAGGTTACCGTGATTTAGCAATTGATGTATGACACCTGATCTGGGGTATTTGTGTTTTTGAAGTGATTATCTGCTTATTTTTGACATTATTTTCTGCACGCAACAAAACTTTTGTCTTGCCAAAATTGGCCCGTTCTGCATTCATTGATTGACTGTTCAACAACTTCTGGTAACCTACATACATTTCATTTAGGAGGGTTGTAGCTTTTATTTGAGTGACCTCTGAAGCCAGTTGATTAATTGACTGTCAGGTTATTAATTGTTATTCCAACAACATGCAAAGGCGACAACTTCTTGCAAGGACTGTAGTTGTATAACCAAAGCATTTATTTTAGGAAATTCTGTATCAGGGACAGGGAAAATGTCCTCCTTCAATTTCATGTATGAAAAGTGCAATTCATGAATAGTTAGAATTTCATGGTATTCATGAAAAGTATTTGTGAATGGGTAACAAGAAGTCTACAAAAATGAAATACTATATAACACCTTTTAAATTGGCAGGTCAGTTGTCTCTACACATCACATAACCATTTCCTGTCTATATCAATATTATTTCAAATTTCTTCCAAAAGTTGTGTAGCCCTTAAATGCCTTAAATGCAAGCAAAACAAAAATACAAATCGAATTAATTGATTTCCATAGCTTTTTTCATTCTATTATTACATTACATTACACTACACTTGGCTGATGCTTTCATCCAAAGCGACTTACAGTTTTTAACAAGATATTGATTACACTCCCTTGCTCAAGGGAACTTCAGCCATGGATGGAAATGTAGAGAGGTAAGGGTGGGATTCGAACCTGCAACCCTCTGATTAAAAAAAAAAAAAAAAAGACAGAGACATCTCTGGTGGTACTTGGAAGAATTATTTTTTTGTACATTGATTTGAAGGCTGATCAAGTTGTTGCAGTTGTCTCTTGGTCTCTTTGTCCCTTTGGTCTCACATTTTGTAATATTGAATTGTATGAATCTGAAAACATAATGCAGAATAATACTAGGAAAGCAAGACATTTAAAAACAAACTTGCACTGAATGTGACCGTAGCTGTTGATGCCATATGAACCTCTCCTGTATTGACTGGTAAAAGTGAATATGGAAGGCCTTTACTGCGATATTCTAATGTTGGTTGTCAAGGTGGTACTCGGAGAGCTCAATATTTTCTCAGGTGGTACTTCACACAAAAAGTTTGAGAACCACTGGTCTAAACTATTTAAAGTTTGAACAATCCTCTTTAAAATCAACGGCTGATCAACAAAAAAACTCTGTCACTTGTCTGTGCCCACCAGAAAAATGGTCTGTTTTGACACATCACACATAATAGTAAATGAAAGCTGACATTTGCAAACTTTTAGCATCTTTTGGTCTGAAACCTTTAAATATGAAATCCCAATGTAATTTCTTTAATATTGCTGTGTTCGCCATTGTTATTTAATGTGTTAGGCATTTTTGCAAGCTAGTAAAGTGGCTTGTGGACAAACGAGAGGGTTTTCCGGGTTTCTCGTCAATATCCGTCTCTGATTGGCTCCCTCCTCTTGCTCTGCGGAGAGATTCTAAAGGTTATCGACTTGCCACTTCCCCAGGTGGTACTGCACTATAAGGGCGCCAAACGGAGGTTAGTCATTCCTGCTACAATGAGAGACACTGTGTTAGAGAAGATACATGAGTGGCACCAGGGCATAGTGAAGTGTAGGGAGATGGCTACCCAAGTAGTATGGTGGCCTGTGCTGAGCAACCAGAATAGAGAACTGTTAGTCAACTGCAGATAATGCATCAAGGAGAGGGCAAACACAAAAGAGCCCCTGATGCCAACACAACTACCTGATAGGCCATGGCAGAAAGTGGGTGCAGACCTTTTCATGCTAAAGGACAAAACGTACCTGTTAGTTGTATTACTTCTCTCGCTATGTTGAGATTGCCCAACTCAGCCCCACACGATCTGCAAACGTCATTGTACATCTCAAGTCAATGTTTGCACGTCACGGAATTCCAGAGACTCTAATTAGTGACAATGGGCCACCATTTTCTGGGCATGAAATGAAAACCTTTGCCACTGACTTTTGTTTTGAGCATGTAACCAGCAGCCCAAAATACAAGATTAAAGAGAATGTGAAATGCTCACCTGTGAAATGTGAGAGAATTGAAATGCTTGTAACAAAACAAAAAAAAGAAAACAAATGTCATATGAAAAACATGAATGTTGGCAATATGAATGTGAGGTAACACACACTGTTTGTGTCATGTCCGCTATGTGGCAGAATGTTAAATGATTGTTGTTACGAATCGTCTGAAATGAAATGAAACCTATCTTGAAAAGTTAAAAGGAAAGAAAATCCTGTAAGGTTAAGGGATATATTGGTTATAATGATTTCAGGTTCACAGCAAAAGAGTAATCATTGTCTCTTCAGCTTCCAGTAAGGGGGATGTGATGTTAACCCATGTTTGGTAACACTTCCAAATAAGGGGCCATAATTAACAGTAAAGTAGCTACAAACTAATACTTAAGTAAGGGTTAATAATCATTACTTAATGCCACATTAGACACATATTAATTGTTATTAATGCATATGTTGAACATTAGTAAGCAGTTACTTAACTATTAGATAACTATTACCTTGTGTTACAAGTTAGAAGTTGGGACGCAAGGTTCATTGTGAATAATAACAAAATACTGCCATTTTCAAAAAGTCTGGTTCTGACTTAAGTTGGATAACGGTGCAAAGAAAACATATCAGCCATCAAAACTGACAAAAAATATTGTTTTGGGGGATATTCATGAATTTTAAAATCCAACGCGTCTCAAAAGAGTTGGGACAGGGACAATAAAAGGCAGCAAATGTCGAGGAAGCCTAAAACAAAACAAAGAACAACACTTAACAGTTAATAGCATAAACCGATGAAATGATTTTATATTAAAAACAGTTTTGATTCCTATCTTTGACATGATTTCAACAGCTTAAATGGTAGGTGTATTCCTTGTCATGTTTTCCTTTCTGTAGTGCTTACAGTGTGACAGATCTTGACCAAAAGCCAGCCATTTTATGTCCTGCTGGTCCTTAAACTGTTAATACATCATAGAGAATGCAATTTGTCCTTACTATGTGGCAGTAATCGAAGATCTCCCTTCAAAATGTAATGCACGAGTGGCTTTTCATGCAATTCAAAACCCATTCATTTCATTCAGTACTGTATTAACTCTACAGGTGAGTTAGAACAGCTTAACCAATGTGCTACTGCACCCCCATGCCATCATGGAGGCTGACTTTTGAAGTTAGCACTAACACAAGTTACATGGTCAATTTTCACTGTAGCACAGGATGTGCAAGACTCTATTATTTTCAAATAATATAATTTTCAATAATTGACTTCTGCAACTTCTGCTGACTTCTGTAAGCAAAGGACAGTTTCCCATGTCTTCTGGGTCTATTTCAAGTGAGCTCGGGTGGATAGGGGAATGTTAAACCCCTCTATCATTTGCACACATGAAGCGTCCTTAATATGGTCAAGTTTTCACTAGCTCGGAGTGCTAGAGTGAGACTACAGCCAATATATATTTCATGATGTCATGAACCTATACAATGATTTTAATGACAAAAATATGTCTTATATACACTCAATCACGGTAAATCAAGGGAATTCAAAACTTTATGTAATAACTATGGTAATTGTTCCCTCTGCATCTTTACTTCTGAGTGACTCAGCCTGTCTGTGACGGTCTTATACCTGGACACTCAAATTGTCCATCAGTACAATTTATTTTGAAATCTTCTTTGTTGTTTTAGCTTATTTGGATGTTTATTACATGTCACTGATCCCTGTCCCAACTAATTTGAGACGTGTTGCATTTATCAAATTAAAAATGAGTACATATGTCCCCTAAAACAATATTTTTTCTCGGTTTTAACATTTGATATGTTGTCTTTTCACTATTCTCCATCTAAGGAATGTATTGAATGTTTTGAAAATGATAGCATTTTGATTTTATTCTCAGTTTACCAAACGTCCCAACTTCACCGGAGTTGGGGTTAGGCCTAACTAAGGGCACAGTTAATAGTTAAGTAGCTATCAGGTCATACTTAAGTAAGGACCAAAATTAACACTTACTTAATACAAAAGTAAGGCATAACTCATGGTTATTTAATACATAAATATTGGGGTTTGGGACCCTTATATTAGAGTTGGCTGAGGATAACTAATGGTTAATTAATCGATAGATATTGGTGTTTGGGACCCTTATAATAGAGTTGGCTGAGCATACCTTATAGTTAAGTAATTAATATACTGTGACATCTAGTTTTCACTCATTCAAATCACTGTAATAGTGGCAACAGGAGCCGTTATATAGCAAGGATTAGATGTACACTTCTCAATGATGGTGGGGTGATGAGATGTATTTTTTTCATATAGGCTACCACTTATTAGTTTTAATGGTAAAAACCCTACAATAAATGCAGAACATTATGAAGAGTAATAGTTTTGAAGCGAAACTAAACCATTCCCTTGTGATAATTAAGTTAATGTTTGAGAATATTAGCTCCAGGAAGTGCTGTGCATGATGGGTACACAATCTACAGACAATAATATTTCGGTATTATTTAGTCATTAGATATGCCTTCCTTTTGTATTAAGTAAGTGTTAATTTAGGTCCTTAGTTAAGTGACTTAATGGCTACTTAACTATTAACAGTACCCTTACTTTTAGTTGAAGAATTACATGCTATGAACTTGTGACACATGGTAAGGGACCATATAAGGGGCCATAATTAACAGCAAATTAGCTATAACCTAATACTTTAGTAAGGGTTAATAATCACTACTTAACGCCACAAAAGACAAATATTAATTGTCATTAACTCATATGTTAAACATTAGTAAGCAGTTACTTATTAGATAACTATTAGATAACTATTACCATGTGTCACAAGTTCATAGAATATAATTATTTAACTAATAGATAAGTAAGGGTACAGTTAATAGTTAAGTAACTATTAGGTCATAGGCTACTTAACTAAGGACCTAAATTAACACTTACTTCATACAAAAGAAAGGCATATCTAATGAATAAATAATACTGAAATATTGTTGTCTGTAGGGTTCTTACCATTAAAACTAATAAGTGGTATGAAAAAATGACATCTCATCACCCCACAATCATTGAGAAGTGTAGCCTACGTCAAATCCTTGCTATATAATGGATCCTGTTGCCACTATTTCTGTGATTTGAACGAATGAAAACTAGATCACAGTAGATTAATTACTTAACTAGGCCTATTAGGTATGCTCAGTCAACTCTATTATAAGGGTCCCAAACACCAATATCTATTGATTAATTAACCATTAGGCCTAGTTATCGGTCCGGGTTCGCGCGCGACATGTGAGGCTGCATGGTTCTCAGATGACCAGGAGCTTGTAGAATCCACAGTCCCCCCTATCAGCTCAGTTTGACAGCTGTCAGAACGCACCCAGCGAGCGGAGCATTCGGAGGGTACACTATTTAAGCTTTCTGGCTATTTAACCCATGCCTACAGTTAGGGGCGCTGTCGAGACGAGAGCGCAGCCCATTCATTCTGAGTGTAGTCTGCTGTCCTCCGTTGGCGCCCCTACAGTGCAGTGCCACCCGAAAGAGTGGCGAGTGGAACCTCTCGTAATTGAACTTCTCCGGGCGTGTTTTGGCAGCTGTGGATTCTACAAGTGCTCGTGGTCATCTGGATGTAGGCTACGTGGTCATCTGGATGTACGTACACTACCGGTCAAAAGTTTGGGGTCACCACATTTTCCTCCCACAATGCTTCTTTCTGACAGTTAAGCTTATTCCTTTTCAATTTCAGTTCTGGTATAAAATCAGTGTATGTAATAGTTCCTTGAAAATAATGCATGCAACAAATAAGCAATTAGATATTGGAAAAATTAACTGTTGAATGGATTTACTTGTATAGACAAACCAAAATGTATCACTAACTTGCGACTTGCAAACAAATAACTGGAAAAATGAAGGTGACCCCAAACTTTTGAACGGTGTTTGTCCCACTTTTTTGTCATTTCCCTGAATTCACAAGACAGGCTGTGAACTTTGAAGGAAGTTTCCCCGGACAATTACAAGTTCAAAACAGCGTATTTTTTCCTTCAATACGCTGGCTTCTCGCTCGCTGCCATTCATTTTCAGGCTGCCTGTGACCCTCCGAGTGCTCCGCCCTCCTATTTTGCGCGGCAAAACTCAAACGCAGGTGCTTTTAATTAGGTTCAGGTTGCCTCAGCCTCAGTCGGTTTTGGAAAGACGCGCTGAGTCGCACACAAAAGCTTGCTGTGCTTGACTTCAATAATTTGGAAATACTGTAGGCCTTGACGCTGGGAACCTGGAGAGGGAGCTGGTAAGCACTTGGTTTTAATTTTCTTCGTGGTAGAACTGGTCATTTGTGGCGAGAAGTAATGTGTCATTCAAACCGTATTTGTCTCACAACAGTGTATTGTGTGGTAGTGTTGGACAGTTTTCTTCCTTTGTTTCCTACTCTTTGTAACGTTGTAGGCCTAATATGGCCGGGCACAAGTTGGCCTGATGCCTTTATTCACACATAATTCACAAAGGTTAGACGTTTAGAACTTGAAAACAAAACCGAACAAAAATCCAAGCAAAATCGTCAACTTGACATTTATATTATATGTATTAAGTTCATTATGTCTAACTGTTTAACTTAAAGTTAGGGGTTTCGTTGGCCTTAAGACATGTAAAAGTTTTTTTTTATCTTTTACCTGACATGTTTCGACGGTGTTACTTCCGTCTTCATCAGAGGGTCACTGTGATGTTGATGGGTGACGTGATTTAAAAACAGCTGATGTTGTTGTGGAGGTGTGACCTCCCTGCCAATAATGACTGGTTGATCACACCTCCTGCTATTAGAGTTGTCCTCTTAGGATGGTGGTCCAGGTGTGTGATAGCATGTATGCCCCCTCATCCCTGTTCATGGTACTTGGGCTACGCTTTCTGATCTCCATAGACTCCTTAAGCGAGCC
The DNA here is from genome assembly GCF_034702125.1 of Engraulis encrasicolus. Classification (NCBI taxonomy): domain Eukaryota; kingdom Metazoa; phylum Chordata; class Actinopteri; order Clupeiformes; family Engraulidae; genus Engraulis; species Engraulis encrasicolus. The sequence continues at coordinate 19,489,066 of NC_085864.1, read as the reverse complement.
ATGAAAAAACACAATTATAAACACCTAAGTGTTTATGACATTTATATTATTTGGTCAAATGCAATTTAGGCTATCAGCATATTACATAATGGCCTACGCAAAGCAACTCGATATTGACAATTTTGTCTAGAAGCTTGCAATTGTTTTCAGTCCAGAAGGTCCTGTTATTGCAATCGAGCCATGGCCCATAGGCTATTGGAAGCATTAGGCTATGTTTGGGAATGAACATGTATTTTTTTTTTGTAGGTGGACAAAATAATTTGGCCTAATAAAAAGATCCTCGTTATCAACATATTAAGCCTAAATGCCATATAGCCTACTCCATGTAACTTTATCGATGCTATTTTATTTAACTGTTATTCTAACAGTTAGCAGTATGTCATTGGTTTACTGGTAGTCCAGTTATTGAAAATGAGGAATATTAGAACCATGGTGTTTGAGATTTAAAGTAATGTTTTTTATATGTGGACAAAATATTATAATAAATAATATATAATATATAATAAACCAATAAAAAACACCCTCTTGCATGATGCCACCGACCTCAGCTCTAGTGCAAGAGTAGGCTATACGCACAACCCAAATCCCGTCCATCCGGGCAGACACGGTGTGAAACTAGTGAGTCCTGGCACAGGTGGCATTTCGTTTCAAATGGTTTGAAATTGCATTTTTTGTACTGCAAGGTAGCCTGGACCTTACGTTCTCTGTATGAGGTGTGTAGTCAAAAGATTGTGTGCCAGCAGTGCGGAAACGTGAGGATAGGCGTACGTCCATACAACCATTAATTCTGAGCACTGCTGTCATTTCACCTGGTTGACCTCATGTTTTCAGATGTGTCCTATTATCTCTAGAAGGCGGTCTGCCGGTCTGTCTGAAATGCTTTCTTAAACTTGTAATTCCCTCCTGTGTCCACAAGACGGCAATGCATAGGCGGACACATCTTTGTCCGCCTGTCGAACTTGTTTTGTCTTGTAGTGACGTGGGGCTTATTGACCATTAAGCCGCATGCAATGTGGCTCGGGAGTTTTTACTTGGTGTAGGCTATGCGCAGTAGTGCGGAAAGTGTCTGTATTGCAGGTGATGTAGCAACGTAGGCCTATCTCTCTCCGTGTGGGTGTGTGAATGTTTAAATGCAGTGTATTTAATTATTTTATTTTGTGTTTTATATGTTTAAAGGTTTCTGGCCTGCTGTTCTACAATTACTCCATCTTTACTCCATTACTGGAAACCCAGTGCTGACATAGACTTGACAGTGAGAAACTTCAACAGTGAATAACTGCCAGAGTGGAAAACCAATGCACTATTGGAAACTGCAGAGTGCCAATGCATCACCGCTGCACCAGTGAGCCGCAGTGGACCACCATCTAAAGAGTGCATCACGCCGTTGACCCGTGTACAGCCTTCTGCTGCCAGTGACCAAGACTCAAAGACTCTACTCACACCACAGCCCAACAGAGAGAAGACACTTCACCTGGGGGCCTGGAGTATAAAGCTTGAAGAAAAGAAGAAGAAGAAAAAAAACAAGCTCCAAGGAAAAAAAGGACAAAAAAGCTTCCACCTCCCAGAAAAAAGGGTTCAGATGAAGGTTCTGCCTCCCCCTTCATATCCTCTCTTGGCATTTAGGATCCTTTTAGCTGCTCTCCATGTCTAGAAACTGTCCTGATCAGCTGCCTTGGACTGCTGAAGTGCCTTTCGTCCAATAGATCTTGGACTGCTGCTACTGTAGGTGGAGGAGTTCTGGACTTGGACTGTGCGTTGTCCCGGACTGCAATTGGGTGTTGTGCCTTCAGTCGACTTTGAGTATGAGTACTGCAGTGAACGTTTTCCTCTGCATTAGCGACACTGTCTCTTGCTTGTAACGCAGGGTCTTGTACTGGCTTTGCTGACCACTGAAGGAATTGTGCACTGTTGTGCTTTCAGATAGGTCTTCGGGACTGGCCTGATGATGTCTGCAATGTTCAGAGAGAACCTGGATCACCAATCTCAGTAGAGTAGAGTAGAGCAGAGTAGAGTATATTAGAGTAGAGTTGTAGAGGCTTGGCTTAGGTTAGTGGTTCTGGTGTTACAGGTGCTTTGGGCGGCGGAGGCATTGTCATGCGCAGGGCCTGTCCTGATGCCTGGATGTAGGTTCCCGCGGTGCGGTCCAGTCCACGGTTCCTTCGGCTACCTTGAGGTGGGTGGCCAACCGGGTCAGTGGAATGCCTTGCTGCGCAGGTGGGAGGTGGTCTCGCTGTGTGGAGAAGGGCGTTCACTGCAGTGCTTGTCCGGACTCAGCTGGGGGCAAGGCACCCGGTTGCAGTCTGGGGTGGTGCGTGGGCCAGCTCCGGGGCTCCACTGCCAACAGTGGCAGTGGTCCAAGAACCGTTGGGCGAAGGGTGCTTCGGCCGTCTGGGAAGGCTGTTTGGGGCAGTTGCATGGACATGGAAACCGGCTGAGGGATTCCTGAGTGTCAGGAGGGGAATGGGGGCAGTGCCACGCCGGGCCTCCAGGGGAGATGGGACTACCAGGACCTCCCAGACCCACAGACAGGGTTTGCTGCCGCAGCATGTGCGTGTACACCGGATCTCAGAAGGGAGGTGGGACTGCCATGATCTCCTGGATGCACAGAAGAGAGGGTGGGTACACAACATGCAGTAAGACCCTGTTGTTTACATGTATATTGATATTTTTGGAACGCATTTGTCTCTTTTTTGCACATGAACAGAGCTTCAATTCCCTAAAATAGTTTGTTTTAGTTTTAATGGAGATTTCTAAGGTACACCTGTCAGCAGGGTGTGTTTCACTTGATCGACATACTGTTAATATATGTTAGAAGATAAAATAAATATTTGCTTTTAAAAATATGTGCATATGTACGTGTAATCAAGACCTGAAACATGTGAAAAACACACACACACACACACACACTTAAAACCAGCCCGAATGCTGGACTAATTCATACACTCATTATAAGAAATAAAGTCCGCAACACCAGGGCTTTCATCGATCTTTTATTATTGTGATGGCCCTTAATCAGACCTTATATGAAATTAAGCCTTGGTGCTGTGGCATTATTGGATTGTATTTATTTCAGTACTGTACAACATCTTCCTGTGGAAATCTGACTTGTCACTGATGGAACAAACTAATTTGCTATCTATTTTTTCTAATACCATTCTAGTACCTGTACCTCTTGATGCCATTTAGTGTTTCATGCCATCATCAGTCCTTCTTGGGTGATGCCATCTGCAGCACACTGTTCATTGTGTGTGTGTCTGTGTCTGTCTGTCTGTCTCTGTGACTTCAGGGCTTCGTCAGGAGTGTAGGCGACACTGGACCACTGGAACCAGGCAAATGACCAGGCCCTGCAGTTAGTATAGACGCACACATTCGTACACGCGCTGATGAGTTGCACTGTACACACGAACAGTATATACACACCCACACACAGCATTTAATGCTCCAGAGAAATGTATAATCCATTCATAAATCATGTCCTTGATAAAGTTTCTGTATCTGTAGTTCTGTCAGATCCACTCTAGTCAAAAATGAGACGAGAAACAGAGATACATTTCAGAAGCTTTATTTCTGATTGCATATTTGTGTTTGGCGGTATGGCTCTGTTCGGAGGAAGCTCCCCGGCTTCTCCATGAGCTCCATGGAAGCCAAGACAGGGAACAGCAGCATCCTCAGGTGGAGTGCCTTCCATTTAGCTGGAAAGGCAACATACCCCCTAGAACAGAGCAAGCAACAATGACAACAGTATGACATTGTTTGGCAATGATAAGTCTGGTGGAGCAGGGGAGGTGGTGGGTGCAAAACAAGCAGCAAAAGCAATGACAGGAAAACAAATTCGGTAGTTTAAATAAAGCGCGCCAAAAGCGAGCATCCAATTGCGAGCAGCAGCTGATTAACTAAAGCGCAGCCGATTAGAGGACTGCTGTAGGGGTTAGGTCGGCGTCAGCCAATAGGCAAAAGGTAGCGTTGACTACGTGGTCTGCCAGAACTAACGCTAACGCTCGATTTTCTGTATCTTTCCCTTTGCTGTATATTTTCACTATGTTTATTTAACTTGTAATGCAACAAGCGTAGGATATTGTTATACCTGTCTATAATATTGTGTCAGCAGGGTGCAAGCTACATCACAGAATGCACAAAAATATTTAATAGAAGTGGACTTTTTTTTAACTTAAAACATGTATCAATAATGCTCATGTGTGTGGTTGGGGGGGGTGATCTGGAATAGACAGAGTTAGAGAGAGCGATGTTAGCAATATTTTAGAGTCTCTTGGTGAAGAGATTTTCTTTCTAACTAACTTTGGAGATTTTTCTGTTGTCCAATTAATCCCCATCTCGCCCCCAGGCTGATCAAGGGCCTAAAGGCGCACAGGGAGCCAAAGGGGTCAAAGGAGAAGAGGGACCCGCCGGACAACAGGTAGGGATGGCCATTTTGTTTGTGTCAATTGGCATGTTCGTGATGGTTTATGGCGCATTCTGCACGAATCTCTGCAGCTCACAAAACAAGACATTTTGAATACATTGGCCCTCATTTATCAAACTTGCGTAGAAACCATTGCAGAAATGAGCACAGATCTCGTCGTACGACGAAGCTCACGTGAGATTTACTAAACATGTGTACCTCTCCAATCCCATCGTAAGAGCGAGCGGCTGTTGATAAATCCAGCGTCTGAAAACCATCGTAATTAGAATAATCACGCCTTCTCTACAACGGCGGGAAGGAGACCGCACCCCTGAGTTTGCGACATGGAGAGACGCAAACCGGCTAAAACATCTACGTTTGTGGTTGATTGACAGCTTGAAATTAGGCTTCCCTCGAGGTAGACAGCAAAATAACACGTGTAAATAGGCCTAATCAACAGCAGTAGTCAACAGTGTTTCTCAATATGGAAGGGGTAGGCCAAGAGATTGATTTCCAAATAGTTACAATGAAATGTTTGATTGACTACAGTAGGCTACACATAATGAAGATATTTGTATATCTATATTATTATATTGTATTTAAAAATGTATATATATGACCATAAACCTTTTTGTAAACGAGGTCAAGAAAAGGGTCCTAAGTGAAACTGGCCAACAAGCAGTGCCCAAACCATTTGTTGGGGAAGGAGAGTTTTACATGTCCAGTGCGCTGTCCCTCTCGCGTTCATTTGCGCCCTGCTTCTCTCCTGCGATCCAGTTGTTTGGAGTGGATATCACTTTTGCCACCTAAATAGACGACTATAAAGTGTTATCGGACACACGCGTCAGGTGTGTATTCGGATAGTCGTGCGAAACTCTACCGGGAAATTTTGTAGGCTATGTATTGATTGATGTGCGCCTGAACTCTCAGCTGTTAAAAAGAACGTCGGCCCCCTTTGATCCCATGACTGAAGGCACATTCCAATATGCGGCTGTATATTGCACAGTTATTCACACATCACGTCAAATCACAAATTAGATATCTCTTGCAGTTCTTCTTGGCCTATGCCAAATTAACGCAGCGCTCCCAGGAAGGGTGCACCAATTCAAACAGGTAGAAGTTGGCTTATAGCCAAAATAGACAATGTAAAAACATTTTGTAATTATGTAGGCCACATATTTATGATAATGAGTTGTTGCGCTACAACTGCTGCTCAAGTTGGTGATCATAGTCATCCCAAGTCCAACTTGAAAACGGCGTACACCGTCTGAGAGCGCAAGTGCAGGAAAGATGAAATCCTACGACTGATGAGACGATTTGATAAATGCCAACTGGTCGTAGAAAAAGACTGTACGCACGACGTGCGCATGATTCTCGTCGTACGCTGCTTTGATAAATGAGGGCCAATACATTGTGATTATGCAGCATGCACCATCACAAATGGGCCCAGTGGATGCGCTCCAATATGCGACCTTGCGTCCTCCACTTGTGCTTGTGGCCTCGTCCCGCCTGCTGGCCCCTCCTCTGTGGAGAAAAGAATAAAGTTTCCCGCTATCAGCCTAGCCACAACAATTTATGGGGGACTACTCTTCATTCACCATCCACTTTGCAAATGAGAAAATGACTTTACAATTGAGCTTTTGCGAGATATTGAAATATAATACTGTTGTCAGAGATGTCATCATGACATTACTTCCTGGTACGAGGTCACAAGCACAAATGGAGGACGCAAGGTCGCATATTGGAACATGCCTCGTGAACTGGAGGCAGCCATTTTGTTTGTCAGTGAAGTATGAGCAAGAAGAGTATGGACCAACTCAAGGCAATAGGACTAAGAACAATTGGTGATGAGGTGGTGTGTGTGTGCGTGCTTAAAGGGTATCCAAGGAGAGCCAGAGAAGAGGGGAAACTGTGGATTTCCAGGTGCTCAAGGACCCAGTGGACAAAAGGTGAGCTAGAATAACCCCTCACCCCCATACATACAATACAATGTAATGACTACTCAATTTGGGGCCCCTTCTCTCCCTGGGCCCATGGCTGACCCCCTGTTGACTTCCCTGAGAAAACCAGCAATTTCAACACAGAACCATTGTCTCAATCTACGCACTTGTCAGTGCACTGACAGTAGGGTGACCACCTGCTAATAAGTCCAAGGGGGACAAGGGGTTTGCTTCTGAGGGACAATGTGGGACAGACCCTGGCGTGCACGTGCACTCACGCGCCAACGCTGTACGCGCACGCGCAACACGGGACGGGTGGTCACCCTAACTAACAATAAGTGCACAGTGCACTGAGGTCTTCAGTGCATAGTGTCGTGGAAAAATTTGAGCACTATGCACTGTGCCCTGGAAGTGAAGGCTGAGCATGGCATTAGCTCGCCAAAATATCAGTTGGCAACTGTTTTCACTGCACAGCGTCTGTTGCTTGTATTTACATTTCCTTCACCCCAAAGGGCAACAATCACACATACAATACTTGGGTTGGCATGAAAAGGTTGGTGTCTCAGAAACATTACTCACAGAATTAGGAGACTGTCGACCAAACTCTTCTAATGAACTGAACGCCACGTTTCCTCCGTGTCATTGTCAACATGGTGGTCGTTTAGTGCGTGCAGTGTCCATCATTCAAGCATGCGTTTTTCCGCCATTGTTAGGGGATCATCCGGGCACTTTCAGTGCACTGGCTCAATCGAAATTTTCAGCGTGAGCGCCCTAGGCACTGAAACGCAATGCCAGAAGTGCACAAGTGTGTGGATTGAGACTAGGGGTCTCTACACAAACACTGTCATCTACTTAAAAAAAAGTCTGATCTCTGCCCTAGAAAACAAGGGGTTTGCCAACAAGTACTTTGGCTAGAGGGGTCAAATACGTATTCCCTCAATGAAATACAAAGAAGAAAAATTTATTAAAATGTATTCTTTTGAAATTATTTTCCAGACTTTCTTTTTGATATTCTGTCCATCTGTGTTGGAATACATCTACGATTAAAGTTATAGACTGATCATGTCTTCATCAATGTACAAAACAACACCTCCAGAAAGGGATCAAATACTTATTAGTGTCACTGTATAAGGGGGGGCCCACAGGAAGTCAGATTTTTGTTTCACACAAGCATGTTAATAATATATAAAGAGGGTCTATTAGAGCTGGTTGAACATGGGGAATTTTGTGCTTCACCCCTGTACATAAGCATACAGTACATGTATCTTCAGACAAGAATTTCCTTTAATGTCATTAAGCTGGATTTCGGTAGCAGTGTACCAACCTGCTCTCACCCTTAAAAAAACTTTCCGGTTCGCGAATGCTAATATCTGTGGCGTGAACACGACGGCTGGTTCGCGAGTAGGTGCAGGAACGGACTCCAGCACGGTTCTCAGTCTGCCTGAACGCGCTAATGGAGGCAGAACCCTGAAACGTCTACTACTCAGCTCTCAAAAAAACCTCCTTGTGCTTGACCTTACTGTCTTTCAGTATGTGAATCTGCTCTCACCTAAATATCCAGACCGCAACAGTATCCTCACTTCCTCACTTGTATTTACATTAAAGCTAATACTCCACTCTGAACACTTTGTTTTAGATGTTCTACACTGGAGCTGGAATGAACCCTGTCAGATCCTTCGCTCCTGCTACGTTCAAGAGGAACTCCATGAACCACTGGGTAAGAAAAATATATACAAATTATGCATAAAAAAACATGCTCATAGTCTTGCATTGTTTGTAAACTACTTTCAATTCAGATATAATAGATGTAATAGTGTTACATTGTTTTAGTCTTTTACAGAATGCGCAATGCACTGCATGTATTTCTCAGCTGCTCACATGTAACTATAATATGGTTTCTGTTCTTCCCTCCTCGTGCCTGCGCCCGTCGGTTCGTGCCTCGGTCCAGCCGGCTGTGCGTGCATCCGTCTCTGCGTCCGTGCCATCCGTCTGCGTCCGTCTGTGCGTCAGTCGGTCTGTGCTTCCGTCTGTGCTTCCGTCTGTGCTTCCGTCTGTGCTTCCGTCTGTGCTTCCGTCTCTGCCCACGTCCGCGCCCACGTCCGGCCGGCTGTGCGTCCATCCGTGCGTGCGTCAGTCCGTCTGCTTCCGTCTGTGCTTCCGTCCGTGCCTACGTCTGGCCGGCTGTGCATCCGTTCGTTTCTGCATCCGTGCCTACGTCTGGCCGACCGTGCATCCGTCTGTGCGTGCGTCAGTCCATCTGTGCGTCCGTGCCTACGTCTGGCCGTCCGTGCGTCCGTGCCAACGTTTGGCCGGACGTGCTTCCGTCCGTGCCTACGTCTGGCCGGCTGTGCGTCCGTCCGTTTCTGCATCCGTGCCTACGTCTGGCCGGCCGTGCATCCGTCTGTGCGTGCGTCAGTCCGTCTGTGCGTCCGTGCCTACGTCTGGCCGGCCGTGCGTCCCTGCCAACGTTTGACCGGACGTGCTTCCGTCTGTGCGGCCGTCTGTGCGTCCGTCCGTGCGTCCGTCCGTCCGTCTGTGCGTCAGTCTGTCTGCGTCCATGCCTACGTCTGGCCAGACGTGCGTCCGTCTGCTTCCATCTGTCCGTGCCTCCGTCCGGCCGGCTGTCCGGCCGTGTGTGCGTGCCCACGTCCGTGTGTGCACGCGTGCGTCTATCGTCCATTCGTCCGTCTGTGCATCCGTCCGTGCCTACGTCCGGCCGGGCCCATGTCTGTGCGTCCGTGTGTATGTCTGTTTGCCCGCAAAAACCAAAAACAGTAGGGGGTCTACCAAAAAAATTGAGTGATTTGTGTGTGTGTGTGTGTGTGTGTGTGTGTGTGTGTGTGTGTGTGTGTGTGTGTGTGTGTGTGTGTGTGTGTGTGTGTGTGTGTGTGTGTGTGTGTGTGTGTGTGTGTGTGTGTGTGTGTGTGTGTGTGTGTGTGTGTGTAAAAGCATTAAATAGTCTTCCTCCCTGTTACATCTCTGATATGCTCTCTTTTTATGCCCGTGCCCGAGCTCTCAGATCCGCTGATGCCACACTGCTAAGGATTCCTACCCTTCCACCAAAGAAAATTGATGAAGCCGCCTTCGATATGTACGCGCCCAAGAAATAGAACTCCCTGACTCTTCACATCAGAGACACTACCTCCATCGACTGGCACAACTCTTCACCCTTGCCTATTCTTAGCTGTTCAGGCTCCACATGTCGTGTCCTGATGTGCAAAATATCTAGTCATCTCTCTTCCTTTTAATCCGTGTGTGATTACACGGGCTTTGTAATTGTAATTTGCACTGATTGTTTTTTGTATTTTTTTCTGTCTTTATCCTTTTATTGTCTACTGTACGTACATTTTGCTTTTGTTAAAAGCTGGAAAAATGATAATGAAATAGAAGAAAAGTAAATGAAATAGAAGAAAAATGAAGAAAATATAGGTCCCCCATAAGGGGGGGTGGTGGTTGGGTTTATTAAAAAAAATGTGTGTGCGTGTGTTTACAAAGAGTGTGTGATTGCAAAGCGTGTGTGTGGGTGTGATTACATTGTATTTTTTTTCTCCTGTCTTTATCCTTTTATTGTCTATTGTACGTTACATTTTGCTTTTGTTAAAAGATGGAAAAATTAAGATAATGAAAAGAAATGGAAGAAAATCTAGGTCCCCCATGGTGGTGGTTGAGTTTATTAAAAAAAAAAGTGTGTGTGTGTGTGAGAGAGTGATTACAAAGCGTGTGTGTGTGTGTGTGTGTGTGATTACAAAGCGTGTGTGTGTGATTACAAAGCGTGTGTGTGATTTACAAAGTGTGTGTGTGTGTGTGATATTACAAAGCATGCGTGTGTGTGTGAGATTACAAAGCGTGCATGTGTGTGTGTGTGTGGGGGGGGGATGTTAATATGTGGTTTGAAGTGTTGGGGGACACTGATTATTTTTTGTATTTATTTTTTTCTCCTGTCTTTATCCTTTTTTTCTGTATCCTTTTATTGTCTGTTATTGTATGTTACATTTTGCTTTTGTTAAAAGATGGAAAAATTAAGATAATGAAAAGAAATAGAAGAAAAAGGAAGAAAATATAGGTCCCCCATAAGGGGGGGTGGTGGTTGGGTTTATAAAAAAAAGCGTGCATGTGCGTGTGTGATTACAAAGCGTGTGCGTGTGCGTGTGTGTGTGTGATTACAAAGCGTGTGTGTGTGTGTGTGTGATATTACAAAGTGTGCGTGTGTGAGAGATTACAAAGTGTGTGTGTGAGATTACAAAGCATGCATGTGTGTGTGAGATTACAAAGCGTGCGCATGTGTGTGTGTGGGTGGGGGGGTTGTTAATATGTGGTTTGAAGTTTTGGGGGACACTGAAATAGTTTTTTGTATTTATTTTTTTCTCCTGTCTTTATCCTTTTTTTCTGTATCCTTTTATTGTCTGTTATTGTATGTTACATTTTGCCTTTTGTTAAAAGATGGAAAAATTAAGATAATGAAAAGAAATAGAAGAAAAAGGAAGAAAATATAGGTTCCCCATAAGGGGGGTGGTGGTTGGGTTTATGAAAAAAAAACGTGTGTGCGTGTGATTACAAAGCGTGTGTGTGTGTGTGTGTGTGTGATTACAAAGCATGAACGTGTTGGCGTCATGGAGATGGTCATTTTTCTTATTTATTTTTATTTTACACTTGTCATCCCCCCAGCTGTATTATTTGCTATGATATTAACCCCTCCTTGCATCTGCACGTGTTGTTCTGTATATTTCCTGTGCACTTTGTATTTGCTAGTGATGTTGGCTATGATTAAGTCTTCTTTGAAAGCCGCTTTGGTTATAAAGCATCCGCCAAGTGTAATGGAATGACATATTAATAGACAAATAATCTGATCTGCCTTTTCTGTACCACAATAAAAGAAAAAGAAACTCCATCACACAAAGTTGCCTATGGCAGATGTTAATTTTTCTTATTTATTTTTGTGTGTGTGCGCCCCCCGCCCCCCCCGCCCCATTTTTTTTTACGAGTGGACACTCCAATGACACCCAGTCATCTTTCACTTATCAAAAGTAGACTTATCATGCACTTAAAGCTGTCCAAAGGCGGTGCCAATTTAGCATACTCGGTGTGCTGCAAGTGTGCTAGTGCTAGTGCTCCAGTGCATTAATAGTGCAATGAAACGCAATCTAAATAGCTGAAATAAGTTCACTTTCTACTATGTATAGTCATCAAAAGTACACTTTAATTGTGTGCTTTTCACCTGGTCACTGCGTCCTTACCCTGTTCTTGCTTACATTTTCTCCGTGGAAGTCAAGGCTAAATGTTGCTAAATGCTGTGCAATGTAATGTAATCTTTGTTGGAATGCCACAGCCCGAGTATTGTTGCAGGCAATTAAGGCAGTTCTGAAGGCAAAAGGGGGTCCAACCCAACACGAGGAGTGTTCCTAATTGTGGCTGATGAGTGTACATACACATTCACACACAAGCTCTAGAGGCTGCCGTACGTCGCTAATTGTCCGGGATTCACGTTAGAAAGTGTGTGCGCACACTAATAGTCCTAAAAAAAAGATTACTCTGGAAGCGATCGTAGCATAACCTAATTTTATAGCATCAAGACCTAGGGTGCATCCCAATATGTGACCTTGCCTCCTCCATTCGCTTCTCGTCATGATGACATCACTGACAACAGCATTATATTTCAATATCTTGCAAAAGCAAAAGAGTCTTTTTCTCATTTGCAATTGGGATGGTGAATGAAAAACAGTCCCTCAAAAGTTGTTGTGGCTAGGCTGACAGCTGGGAAACTTTATCGTTTTCTCTACAGAGGAGGGGCCAGGAGGCGGGACGAGGAGACAAGCACAAGTGGAGGAGGCAAGGACACATATTGGGATGCACCCCTAGCTTACTAGCGCAAGAAGACTGAATCATGATCTGGTATAAGTAGAACTACAATGGTAACAATGCTTCTGCAAAAATAGGCTACATGTGGATGAAGTGAGTTTGAGGAATAGTTTGAGCATGTGTGGACTACAAATGGCAAAATATGCCAGAGCCAACCATGAGGAATATGTGAAATGCCTTTGGTCTTTGTCAGGGGACAGATCAGCAGACGGTCAATGTCAACCGCTCTCAGGCTAGAAGCCCCCAATAGCCCCGTTTATACTGCAGGCCATTGGCCCAGGAACTGAAGCCTGGGAACTTAAGCCCAGGGCTAGAGTTCCTGGTGCGTTTATACTGCAGGCCAACTGAAAATTCTAAATGGAATGGTAGCTGTGGTAACCCATTAAAAAATGACCTGTAAGCACCAGGGCTAACTGGTGGCCCTGGCAGTTGAGGAGGACCTGTTACCTGGACAACAGTTCTTGGTTTGGTCCAGTTCTGGCATAGCCAGTATAAGACAGTATAAACAGGTACAGGGGCTGGGCTTAAGTTCCTGGTCCAATGGCCTGCAGTGTAAACAGGGCTATTGAGTCCTAATGACAGAAGCTTTTAAACCAGCTCCGATGCACAATGCGTTCATTCGTAGTAGAGATCTTTCCAAAATTAATGGAAAAAATGATGCAATGACAGATTTTAAAGTGTCTGCAATCCACCACTGGTCCTAAAGCTTCACATAATAAGTAATTAAAGTAGTTAAAGTAATTAAATGACATCATTGAATGAAGATGCTAATTAACACAGTGAAAAATAAGAAATGGTCATGTGAAAAATGAAGCAATGGGGTGTCTTTGTCTGTACACCACCATTATCAAGTGATTTGTTTATGGGCCTAAGAAACTGTGAAATGCCTTCAGAAAGAAACATCCATTCCGGATAATTTGGTTCAATGGCTTTGAGAAGTCGCCTCAATGATATGCAGAGTGTCTATAAATGTATACGTACAATTCAGGGCTTGACATTAACTTTTCCACCCATCGGTCACTGTGGCTAGTAGTTTTTCCGAGTCACTAGCATTGAGGTATTCCACTAGCCTCTGATTTTATATTGTTTTTTTTTCCTTTATCATGATAGTGTACGTCTAACCTCAGAAGATGAGGTGCTAAAGCAAGATGAGAGCTTTCTACATGGAAATATATCAAGCAAATAGAGACTGAGTTACTGAGCTATTTCTTGAACTTAAATACAATCAATTGATACACAAGGTGCGAACAACTGAAAATAGGGTACTCTGATACATATGTCATACCAAGGAATAAGCTGCCAGCCAAATTGACTAGTGACACTGAAAGTATTACCAGCCACAGCCAAGTTTTACCAGCATTTGGCCGGTTGGCAGGTGCCAGTGTAAAGCCCTGGTACAATTTAAAATGTAATAGGATAGGCCTCCAACAAAATAGACTAACACAACTTAGACATAATTTAACGTATTCTCAACATGTTCTCAAACTGACATCCATTCTGGTCCAGGCACTGACAATTACAGAAGTAGAATCACACACACGATTCTCTTGGAAGATTTGTGCTTTCACTTTCAATGGCAGCATTCACTTTCAGCGACTGCTTCTCATAGCACAGCAGGGGTTAATTTGAGGCAGAATATGCCATAACAGGATCCGGCACCTCGTGATTTGGACCCCTCTGTGTTCCGGGACTTATTTGGGCTGATCTGCCTCCTCTCGTGAATAATAAATAAAATATATGTAGATATATATGTATGGAAAAGGTTTTAAAATGTACAACAGTAATTTAAAGAAGAAATGAAATGAATATTCATCTACTATTCACAATAAATGTTTGCCTATTTCTAAAACATCAATTCAACTTTAAACATTTTGGTAACACTTCCAAATAAGGGGCCATAATTAACAGCAAATTAGCTATAACCTAATACTTTAGTAAGGGTTAATAATCACTACTTAACGCCACATTTGGCACATATTAATTGTTATTAATGCATATGTTAAACATTAGTAAGCAGTTACTTAACTATTAGATAACTATTACCATGTTTCACAAGTTCATAGCATATAATTATTTAACTAACAGATAAGTAAGGGTACAGTTAATAGTTAAGTAGCTATTAGGTAATACTTAACTAAGGACCTAAATTAACACTTACATAATACAAACATTAACTTAATGATCACAAAGGAATGGTTTAGTTTCGCTTCAAAACTATTACTCTTCATAATGTTCTGCAGTTATTGTAGGGTTTTTTCCATTAAAACGAATGAGTGGTATATGAAAAAATTACATCTCATCACCCCACCATCATTGAGAAGTGTACGTCTAATCCTTGCTATATAATGGCTCCTGTTGCCACTATTACAGTGATTTGAACGAGTGAAAACTAGATGTCATAGTAGATAAGATTAATAACTTACTTAACTATTAGGTATGCTCAGCCAACTCTATTATAAGGGTCCCAAACACCAATATCTATCGATTAATTAACCATTAGTTATCCACAGCCAACTCTAATATAAGGGTCCCAAACCCCAATATTTATGTATTATTTATCCATTAACTTGTAACACAAGGTAATAGTTATCTAATAGTTAAGTAACAGCTTACTAATGTTCAACATACGCATTAATAACTATTATTATATGGTGTGACGTCATCGGTCGAATGCTCCATTCATTTCAACGGGGCTCCCCAACGTTCGCACGTCTGTTATTTTTCGATAACGGACGGGTTGGTCTATAACAGACCGCTGTCAATGGCAACAAGACTTGTCACTGCTAAAGCGACTTTTCAACAAGACTCTAATCAGCTGCTGTGATAGACAACACCTGTTGTCCTGCTACCTAGCTGTTGCCTAGCGGTGTTCCACAACGGCACTGTTTTGTTTTGCGCAGCAACACTCTTTTGACATGAACAACTATAATAGACTTAACATTAAATAGGCCTAAAGAAATGTCCCCGCCATGTGTGAATCATTTAAGTATATCCATATAATAAGCGGGTTAACTTTCGGCGAGTCGGTCGCTTTGTGGAATAGCAGCACTTCAGAGAGAACAAGACCCCTCCGCTCCGCGTCGGGGTCTAAAGATTCTCTCTGTCGTGCTGCTATTCCACGGTAGCGACCTTCTCGACGAACGTTAACCCTTGCTTAATATGTGTCTAATGTGGCATTAAGTAACGATTATTAACCCTTACTTAAGTATTAGGTTGTAGCTACTTTACTGTTAATTATGGCCCCTTATTTGGAAGTATTACCCAATGTTTATGTTAGGCCTGCCAAGGGCTATACCAATTCTTACCACTAGAGAGAACCCGGATCCCCAGGTATATACTAGTGTACGTGTAAGTCAGTTGAACAGTTGATCAGCACATAAAGCTCACCAACGTTACTCCTGTTGTCGCATGTTTTATTCAGTGTTTATTAAATCACACAACAGCCAAGAGGTCGACTATACAGTATAACGTTTGGAAAGATGGTTAATAGAAAATTAGCAATGCTTCTCGCGCTATGTTTTTTTTAAACAAACTGGCTTTTGATAGCAAATTTCTCTCGACAATTATCAGAAGACAACCCGTTTGGGAAAAAAAAAAGTCGTTATACCCCAATGTGCACGAGCGTGTGCGCTAAATAAATAATAAATAAAATAAATACTGAAATACAATTGGAGATTATCTTCACGTGGTCTGATCAAGCATGGGTTGGTTTTCAGTGAGGAAGTTACATGCGTACGAGAAACAAACCAATCAAAAGCTGCGTGTAGTTATACGCGAAAAGGCTGAATTGCCTAAAATAGGACGCCGATAACCATACACATTCTGCGTGTATACAGTGCCCTCCATTATTATTGGCACCCCTGGTTGAGATGTGTTTTTTAGCTTCCAATTATTATTATTTTTCTCTAAATAATATGGGACCTTAATGGAAAAAAGAGAAAAATCCAACCTTCAATACAAGTGCATTTATTCAGTGGGGAAAAAATCCCACATAAAGAAATAATTATTTGACATCAAATAATGTGTGTCACAATTATTAGCACCCCTGTTGTTAATATTTTGTACAACCCCCTTTTGCCAACAAAACAGCACCTAATCTTCTCCTATAATGTTTCACAAGATGGGAAAAGACAGAAAGAGGGATCTTCAGCCATTCCTCTTTGCAGAATCTCTCTAAATCATCCAGAGACCTGGGTCCTCTCCTCTGTACTCTCCTCTTCAGCTCACCCCACAGGTTCTCAATGGGGTTGAGGTCTGGGGACTGAGATGGCCATGGGAGGAGCTTGATTTTGTGTCTGGTTAACCATTTCTGTGTAGATTTGGCCATATGTTTAGGGTCATTGTCTTGCTGAAAGACCCAGTGACGACCCATCTTCAGCTTTTTGGCAGAGGGCAACAGATTTTGATTTAAAATGTCCTGGTATTTCAAAGCATTCATGATGCCATGCACCCTAACAAGCTTCCCAGGGCCTTTGGAAGCGAAACAGCCCCACAGCATCACTGACCCACCCCCATACTTCACAGTGGGTATGAGGTGCTTTTCAGCATGCGCATCTTTCGTGGTACGCCAGACCCACTTAGAGTGTTTGTTGCCAAAAAGCTCAATCTTGGTCTCATCTGACCAAAGCACACGGTCCCAGTTGAAGCCCCAATACCGCTGGGCGAACTCCAGACGTTTGCGTTTATGATTGTGGGTGAGGAAAGGTTTTCTCCGTGCATGCCTCCCAAACAGCTTGTTGGCGTGTAGACAGCGCCTGATGGTTGATTTGGAGACTTTGTGACCCCAGGATGCTACCATTTGTTGTAATTCTGTAACAGTGAGCTTTAGAGATATTTTGATTTCTCTTACCATCCTCCTCACTGTGCAGGGTGGCAAAATAAACTTGGGTCCTCGTCCAGGCTTGTTTACCACTGTTCCAGTTGTTTTGAACTTCTTAATTATTCCTCTCACAGTAGATATGGGCAGCTGCAGTTGAGTGGCAATCTTCTTGTAGCCTCTGCCTGACCTGTGAAGGTCGACGCACATCTGCCTCACTTGTATGCTGTGTTCCTTTGTCTTTCCCATGTTTAAGAGTGGATAAGAGAAATGGCCTCGGTGTCACGTCATATTTATACCCCAGGGAAACAGGAATTGATGAATTACTAATTAAATGTTCCTACATACTCTGGTAAACTTTGTAAACTACTGTAGAAATGACAGAAATGCTTCAATTATATTTATTTCCTGGGAATTGTTAAGGGTGCCAATAATTGTGGAACAGGTGATTTAATGAAAAATAATTATTTTTTAGTCAGGGATTTTTTTTATTTTCCTACAATTCATTTGAGTTGAAGGCTACATTTTCCTAAAATTTAGGAATTCTTCTGCAATAAACACTGAATTTATTTTAAGGCTTTTAACACATCTCAACCAGGGTTGCCAATAATTATGGAGGGCACTGTATATAGACTACGCGACTTTACCTCTCATATTTTTTCTCTATCCCTGCATGATCACATGATTTTTTTATCACCAGTTGCTAAATTACACAATATATTAATAGCAAATATTAATTGATTAAATGACTAACAGTCACTGCTCTGTTCAACTCAGCAGTGAATATGGCAGGTGTCACAAAAGCTATTGGAGACAAAAAAAATGGCACAGCATTAGAAGGTAATAGGCTATGCAGGTGTAGTTATGAACAACATGTATAGGCTACTGTTAGAAAGTGATACATTATGTAGAAAGCCAGGCACAAATATGAACATAATGCACACAAACATATCAGTGCATTGTAAAACATCTTTGTGCAACTGTGTCTCACCCAATGATGTAGGCCAGTGTTTCCCAACCTTTTTTGTCTTACGTACCCCCTAAGCATCTTAGTTGTGCCAAGAGTACCCCCTAATTTATGTTCTATATCAATTTCTCTGTCCTAGTATGACTTCTCCATTAATTTGTTACAATAATAAACATTTTCCAAGTACCGCCTGCAGTGTGCTCGCGTACCCCCAGTGGTACACGTACCCCTGGTTGGGAAACACTGCTGTAGGCTATATAGCCTACCTAGGCCTATTATACTCTATTCCGTGTCTGACCACAAGATGGTGTTGTAGCCTTCTGTATGATGTGTCAGACTACATCAAAAGAGGGGTGACATGAGCAGGATACTGAATGCACACACCCAAATGACTAATACTGATAATTATCATCGTCACATTTTCTGTCTTGTCAGTTTTGGGAGCTTGTGGTCATTGTGATGGTGAGCCAAACAAGCGAACAAAAACAAAAAACACAATTCCACACACAAATTAAGCGGCCCACTTGTATGGGCCATATAAGTAAACACTCATACATATTCCACATTGTGATATTAAATGTGCAGTGGTATGTCTGCCTAATGTAGCCTATATGAGGAAAATGTGGAATGGGACACTTCCACAGTATAAGAATAGTCCATATGTAGTCAGGGAAGCCGACAGGGAGGAACAAAGGGGACAGTTGTCCTGGACCAAGGGAGAGAGGGGGCCCAAAATTGGGTCTCCATTACATTGTTTCTATTGGCTTGGGGGCCCTTTCAAATGACTTTGTCCCGGGCCTGGCAAAAGCTGTCAGCACCCCTGTATATAGGCCTAGTCATTTTGTCTCTCTACGTCGTCCTCAGACGAGCCTTCCATCGTTGCTTCCAATCATCCCGATTCTCAATACATCTTTTCAATTCACTGGTACTCTGGGTTCCTGCGTCCTTCTTAAGTATGTCCACATAAGTTAGTGTGGGACGTCCTCTTGACCGGCACCCATGCGACGGTTCGCACAGCACCAGTTTGCTGGCTGACAGTTCTTGGTGCCTTTGGCAGTGTCCTGCAAGTCTCATTCTCCTTACAGCAATTTTCTCGCTCACCCTTGGTATTCCCTTGTACAGGATTTTGTTGGTTACATGTGCACTATCGCTGATGTTAAGCACTGCACGCAGCTTCCTGGTGGGATTTATCTAGAGTTGGCTTCAGGGTCCAGCATTTGTAAGTTATATATATATCTATATCTGTATATATCTTTGCCCGTATGGGGGCGGCCTACATGTCATGTCACGCCACATGATGCTGTATCATTATTGTGTTCATCACATAACCATCCTAGCTAACCTGATGAACCTGTAAAACAGCTTTCAGCATCAACCATATTCCAAACGGCAAATGGCCTTTTAAGTGAGTACAGTTGCTAATTTTTGCAGTATGTTCACTATTAACCTGTGTTTTCCCCATTTTTATTTTTTTTAAAGTCCTTCTGTAGGCGCACCCCCTTCAGTGTCTCTGTGACGGACGACCTCCATAGGAGTACCGACCCCCAGTTTGGGAAGCACTGACCAATGCTCTTTGAAAGAGCCACATATACTAACTTTTTCTTAACATTTTGAATGTTAACTGAAACTGCTGTTATATTGCAAATCACAGCATACACAGCAATACCAGTAAATAGACCGATTAAATGGCATCATGCAAAATGCATGAGTTGTTCATGGCACAACATACACATACACACATACTGGTATTGTAGTTACTTTATTGACTGGGCCATCATTTAAAAGTATTTACATCAGCCAGAAGATAACATAAAGTCAATACATATTCTTTTCATAACAATCGTCGACATCTCCCACCCTGCACCTCTAAAAAGCTCTGCTGCCTTCAGTGCTTTGGTAAACACCAAGGTAAGCACCAAGCAGGAGGAGGAGGAGGCATGTAAAACTGAAATGGTATATTTCACTACATACAGTATGTAAAGCTCCTGGTCGTGTGGTGCGTGTCATCCTACATCTTAGCTGCGTCTTAGTGAAGTCCCCTTGTGGATGGTGGAGAGACACCAAAGGAATGTTCTTGAGATGTTCTAGAGAAACGTATTGGATTGATCCAAAATAAAATTCCCTTCAGGTGACTGTGTGTCTCTTCATTTTACCAACAGGAGGTGTGTGTGTGTGCGTGTGTGTGTGTGTGCGTTATTCCTAACAGTGTCAGTGACCATATCTGACGAGAAGAGTTACCATATGTGAATTCATAATTTTTTTGCATATTTTTCACATTTATGTTTGTATATGGATGCACAGATGGCAGCAGTTTGGTGAGTGAGTGAGCGTCTATGAGTGTGTGTATGTGTGAAAGTGTGTGTGTGTGTGTGTTTGTGTGTGTGTCTGAATGCATGCGTTTGCATATAAGCAATGTCCAACATTAATAAATGTGATATGTTAAGCAGACAAATATTAAATTGTTGAAGAACCATTTTTTTAAAAAGTGTCATTAATTCTGTTAAATACACATACATACATACTTCAGTACTTCAGATGCATAAACATACAGAGCCAGCAGCGGAATCCCTCCTTAATAGCCTATACCCAAGTGTTACATTATACTGTAAGTGGACTGAATATGTGATCACATCATCAGGTAAATTGGAATCATCATTAGCACTTTGATATGAGATGTGTAAGAGGCTGGTATCATATAAAAAACCTCAATGAGCGCAGTTACATGCTGAATATTGTCAGTATTCGGTTTTAAAACAAGTTTACATGTGTGGAACAGCATTCGTAATATTCGTGAAACATGGTAATTCGGCATGAGTTTGCAATTCATGTACAAACCGAATACTGCCACCATTCCGCTTAAAATCTGTAATATTCCTTGCATGTAACTGCGCTCAGTGTCTTTCACTATTCGGGTAAATTCATCTTTAAAGTCTCCTGATCTGGATAAGTTTCCACTCATGCTGTACACACGCATGTTCAATAACAGCCGTAAACACACAAGAACAGTTACACACACCGACCGACCATATACACGTTAAGCACCCTCCCTCACTGACAGCTGCAACACTGCCATGATGACATCAGCACTTTGATGTCTGTGCGATTAAAAAAAAAACATTTACACTCAACATTTAGAGGAGACATTCTTACCCTTTGTGTTTGCACACACACACATACACACACGTGTGTTAGTGTGCGTGTAAGTATTTGTGTGTTTTTCATCATTTCCGACACACCATGTCCCACTTGTTTTTGCATTGGTTCTGCGGTCACTCATGGACACATCGATAACTCCTTTGAGTTAAAATAATGCGACACATTTTTGTCTGTCCATTTTATCAAACACAAAACAAAAAAACGACACACATGGGTTAGCCTACTTCAGGAGAGAGATGTCGTCGGCGAAATCCCCTCCGGTTAAAGGACGCAGGCAACGGGCGAAGCGCCACTGGCACACCATGAGGCACAAGGGGAGCATGAAGAGGGCGCAGATGCCCGCCATGATGTAGGCGATGGTCATGAGCGTGGACTCGTCCGTCTGCGGGATGTTGTAGCCGCAGTCCTCCAGGTCGAAGCCGTGGAAGGGGCCCTCCACCGAGGCCGTGCGGAACTCATCGTGCACTGAGGACATGAACACACAGGAGGAAGACATGTGGTGTTAATTTAACACTTAGACAATAATAATTCAACACTTAGTGAATACTCTGAAGCCCGGGAAGGGGCCCTCCATCAACGCAGAGCAGAACTCATCGTGTACTGAGGACATGCAGATAGATAAACACACAGGAAGAAATGTAGTGTTAATTCAACAGCTGGAGAGTACTCCGAAATCCTGGGGGGGGGGGTGGTCCACCGACGGACACAAGACATAGAGAGACATAGGAAGAAATGTTGTGTTATTTCAACAGTTAGAGAGTACTCTGAGGACGTGGTAGGGGCCATTGAGGGCACAAGACAGAGAGACACATATGAATGACAAGAAAGCAATCAGGCAGCGGGCAAAGCACGAGGCCGGATTAAGAAATTAAGTGTCCCTGCCCCTGCCTAGTTTATTTTTCCAAAGCCGCAATGTCTGTTAAAGTGCAACTATTGGACAGCTTTTGAGAAGGGCAATAGCAGTATTTCATAGGTTTAGAATTTTAGAACATTCTGTTACAGTTACTTATTGCAATTCAAGTTGTAGACTCAGCATTGAGCTCAGATACGACAAAAATAATCATTGTCATGAACTTTTTCATACATTTGACATGAACATGAATTTACCGAGTAGTCATATGTGTTGGGAGTAACATTACTTATATCTAAGAGTTTGAAGACTTTCTATGTGAAGTGTGTTCATGTTTGCATGTATTTATTTTGGAATATATTGATGCATTTTTTGTTTCTGGATGCTTTTCATCCTCTTTCCAATACCAAAATGTTGCCCGCCAATTTAAAGAAATGGCTACCATAGCCCTCAAAGTATGGAAGTCAATGAAAAACTAGCATTTCCATTTTCTCAATAGAGGCATCATTAAGGCAATGACTCACTCCTTGTTGTCAATATGAAAAACATGCAGGAGCGGCAATCTTTCCATTGATTTAAAGCATTGTCTAGTAACAAGCAGAGAGGTGTGGTAAATCTCTTCGGAGAACCAAAATTACACTAGCAATTGGCCAGACCAAACTTTCAATTAGAATTTTAGTATTTGTTATTAGATTTTAATAGGTGATAGGGGATTTAAAAGGGGTGGGTACGGGAGGTGGGGCCAACAAGTTGGCCTACCCACCCCTGACACTGAACTACCACCCCCCTTAATCTGTCTTGGCCTAGGGACTACACCACCTCTTTGTACACTATGTTGCCTGGCTCAGGAAGCACCTTGGAAAGAAGCGTTGTTTAGGTGGCGGTCGCGGGGCCAAGTTGGCCTTACACCCTTATGGCCTCTGGCCCCCTGGGCCTGGGCCCGGTAGGCACGGCCATTAATCCACCCCTGGCGAAGCCCCACAGGCACACCATGAGGCACAAGGACAGCATAAAGAGGGCACAGGTGCCTGCTATGACGTAGGCGATTGCCATGGAGGCCATGGGTGGAGTGGGCTCGTCCGTCGGGGGGGGGACGTTGTGTCTGCAGTCCTCTAGGTCGAAATCATGGGGGAAGGGGCCCTCCACTGAGGCCGAGCGGTACTCATCGTGCGCTGAAGGCACAAACACACAGGAAGAAATGTGGTGTTAATTCAACACTTAGAGTACTCTGAAAACATGGAAGGAGCCCTCCAATGAAGCCGTGCAGAACTCATCGAGCACACTAGGACAGAGAGACACAAATGAATGACTTGAAAGCAGCAACACACTTAAACTAACTGGGTAGTACCAGGCTATCTCTATTGTACTCTGTGATGTTCTTCTGGGCTTGTAGTGCGGCTCAGAGGGCAAGCTTACCCCGTGTGTATGAAATGCCTCCACTGAGGCTGTGCGGAACAAGACAAACAGCTGAGGAGCAGAACAGCACAGGTGTGGCACTCTGTCCCCCATAAACTACACGAGAGTCAATGACGCTTTTTTGGGGCTCAGACGTCAGGTGGACAGGTTATGCTCCAGTAATTATTATAGTAAGTGGTAATTAATGTACTGCAATGAATATGCTTCTTAGATAATCCACTAAAATAAAAAAGAATCCATTAGCTGTGGTTACACCACCCTGATGTGAGCAATTACTGAGACATCCATGACCTATGACCTAGAGACAGAAGCCAGAGAAGGGGCCCTCCACTGAAGCTGCGAAAAAGTCATCGTGGATTGAGGACATAGATAAGGCCCTTCTACATGTTTCTGGGTTTTATGGAACTAATTTACCATACTGTAGAACGCTGATGGAATATTTTGTGTCCGATTTCACAGTAACACAGTTCTTCAACTGGGCTGTAGGTGGCGAGTCCTCATCAAAATGATAACAGTAGCTTATTCAACAAACTCAAAAGACAATGTAAGCAATGTTGTGAATTGTATTGGATGTTGACAGGTTGGACTGTAGAAGAATCCCTCGCAGAAGTAAGTATAAGTGAGGTCCAGCCAAAATGCAAACCAGGAAGCAAACATGTGGCGGCAAACATGATGGGGAGATGTCATGTGCTCAGTCTCCATATCTCTGGCAAACACATTATACTTATTAAACACTAAACACATCACAACACAACACAACAAATTATGTAAAGGCATTATGAAAATGATGTGTCACAACATTGCAAATTGATGGATACATTGAAACATTGAAACATTGAAAATGATGCGTCACAACCCCTCACAACATTGTCTGACAAGGATGCTTGGAGCTTCCGAAACGGGCTTTCGTGGAAAATATATGAGTAAATGGGTGCTTTAGGTGTGAGTTAAGGCATCAAACAACGTAGGACAAAAAAAATACCCTTCCAAGCCTCTTCTCATACTGAAAGCGTGAATTGCATGTGAAATGTCCCAAACAAACAAATGAATTTTGGCATCAAGCCATCCCATTCTCTGTGCTTCTTAAACTTTGTTTCGGCACAATAAACTGTTGTAGTATGAGTAGAATACTTAGTGGGTTGTTTGTTCAACACAAACAAACAGCTGATGAGCAGCACAATACACAAGGCTTTCTGCCACAGTAAAGGCACTACAGACAGAAACCAAAAAATAAAAAGGCTTGAGTAAGCAGAAACATTGTTAAGACTCTACAGAAGATGCAAACATTGCAATTTATTAAATTCATTTCAAAACATCATTGAGGAACCCTAACTTCCTTTTTTTCGATTTTCACTACTCAGGGGAAAATTTTCAGCCACTGAAGTTATGATGGACAATTGCAATCATTTTAGAGGTGGTTTTTCAGTGGACAATAAAACAATGTGAAAATAAGACAATTCATCAATCAGACTAATATCAATCCGACAGAAAAAAATCTATGATAATATACTATATCCTAATATCCGAATATCCTCCTCACCATGGCATGTGCTGACTGCAAAGCCGATGCGCTTATTCTGGCGGTCAAACACCACGTAGAAGCCCTCCATGATAACGGCCCCCATGACCGTCCCTGTGCTCGACTGGGACATGGCGAACTTGAAGCAGTCCTCCTGAGCCAAGGACACGTCGTCTACAGGACGTAGGTATTGCTGCAGAGAAGTGGAAGAGAAGAGAGGATTATGTCAGCACAACAGTACTGCTGCAGAGGCATGGAAGAGAAGAAATGGTTATATGAACGCAGGTACATTGCTGCTGCAGAGGAGTGGAAGGGAAGAGAGGGTTATGCCAAAGGTAGGTATTGCAGCAGAGGGGTGGAAGAGAGAAGAGGCAGCAGACACTCTAGATCAAAATGACCATGGGGTACTTTGGTCATACTAGTAAATCTTGGTTTATTACTTAGTAAATATTCATGAAAATATAATATCTGGCAATAAGCAGCACAGTTTCAATGAGCAGGGTAGTTGCAATACCTACTCTGGCCACATCCAACACAGTGTGCCTTTTATTGGCTGTTCTGCACAGGGGCCACAACAGGGGCCAGGAGAAAATCTACAGAGGCCCTGGCCCACCCTGGCCCCTATATAGAACCACATGTGAAGATGGTTATGTCAAAACGGGTATTGCAGCAGTGGAGTGGAAGCAGGGATAGATTAATGAGCGGGCAGAGCGGGCCCATACTCAGGGGTCCAGAGGTCCCATGAGGCCAGAGAGAGTGAATTGCAGCCTCCCCACCCCCTTCCCTCAAGGGCCTCATGCAGGGGCGGCGCTATGGGCACTTATGATAGGGCGGACAGGCACTTACCCCTGGGCCAAGGGACCTTGATAGTTATGAGCTGACAGGCTGTACGGGGGCCTCATCAGTGTTTTGCCCCAAGGCCCTGTATACATTTGTTCCACCACTGGCCTCATGTATGGGGGAAAACAACCCTAATGTAACTACCGCATATCAGGTAAATATGACACAGGTACATAAAATGCCCCCGTCCCCCTGTTTTGCCCACGGGGCACTTTATCCCTTATTCCATCCCTGGGTGCAAGCGAAGAAAAGGTGACACTAAAGCAGTGCTGCTGCAGACAACATCATCTTTTGCATCTGGCTGCAATAGGGAATGTAACTGGCACATGACAGCGATCCATTTGATTGCTATATAAAAGCGCAAAAGTTTCAGGGCTATGAAAAAGGAGAATATTGTCAAAGGTAAATGTCTCAGCATAATGATGTTATGGTGGGAGAGTCAATTTTTGCTGACAAACTATTTTCTTTTCTGAAGAATTAATCTACAGGGAATGTGGAGTGCATTTGTAATCATTAAAATATGATTACACCACCAAGCATTAAAATTAATGACCTTCTACGCATCATATTATTCGCTTGGGTCTTAACACCACTGGTGTGTGGGGGAGATAAAAGCTCACAGTCATTAACCTTTACTACTTGCAGTTGTTTTATTTTTGAAGAAATGCTTAAGTTATGGTTGAGGATGGGGTTTTTTTTGTTTGTTTTTTTAAGTCAAAGCAGGGGTGAAAAATAATACATTTTCTTGGCTGGTGCAGGTGGGATTGGTGGGAGGACTGTTCAATCATGTTTCTCATGCTTTACAAGCATGAGTTTTGAAAACACTTCTGCATTAGGTGACACTTGATTTCATTGTACCTCTTATATTAATTGTGTTCACTTTAGCAAGGAATGTATAGAAAGAAAGAGAAAAATTACGTACTTACATTTTGTCATAGGACTAGAGCTAGGGTTAGGTCATACTATACAGTGCCCTCCATAATTATTGGCACCCCTGGTTGAGATGTGTTTTTTAGCTTCCAATTATTTTATTTTTTTTCTAAATAATATGGGACCTTAATGGAAAAAAAGAGAAAAATCCAACCTTCAATACAAGTGCATTTATTCAGTGGGGAAAAAATCCCACATAAAGAAAAAAATATTTGACATCAAATAATGTGTGTCACAATTATTAGCACCCCTGGTGTTAATATTTTGTACAACCCCCTTTTGCCAACAAAACAGCACCTAATCTTCTCCTATAATGTTTCACAAGATGGGAAAAGACAGAAAGAGGGATCTTCAGCCATTTCTCTTTGCAGAATCTCTCTAAATCATCCAGAGACCTGGGTCCTCTCCTCTGTACTCTCCTCTTCAGCTCACCCCACAGGTTCTCAATGGGGTTGAGGTCAGGGGACTGAGATGGCCATGGGAGGAGCTTGATTTTGTGTCTGGTGAACCATTTCTGTGTAGATTTGGCCATATGTTTAGGGTCATTGTCTTGCTGAAAGACCAAGTGACGACCCAGCTTCAGCTTTCGGGCAGAGGGCAACAGTTTTTGATTTAAAATGTCCTGGTATTTCAAAGCATTCATGATGCCATGCACCCTAACAAGGTTCCCAGGGCCTTTGGAAGCGAAACAGCCCCACAGCATCACTGACCCACCCCCGTACTTCACAGTGGGTATGAGGTGCTTTTCAGCATGCGCATCTTTCGTGGTACGCCAGACCCACTTTGAGTGTTTGTTGCCAAAAAGCTCAATCTTGGTCTCATCTGACCAAAGCACACGGTCCCAGTTGAAGCCCCAATACCGCTTGGCGAACTCCAGACGCTTGCGTTTATGATTGTGAGTGAGGAAAGGTTTTCTCCGTGCATGCCTCCCAAACAGCTTGTTGGCGTGTAGACAGCGCCTGATGGTTGATTTGGAGACTTTGTGACCCCAGGATGCTACCATTTGTTGTAATTCTGTAACAGTGAGCTTTGGAGATCTTTTGATTTCTCTTTCCATCCTCCTCACTGTGCGTGGTGGCAAAATAAACTTGGGTCCTCGTCCAGGCTTGTTTACCACTGTTCCAGTTGTTTTGAACTTCTTAATTATTCCTCTCACAGTGGATATGGGCAGCTGCAGTTGAGTGGCAATCTTCTTGTAGCCTCTGCCTGACCTGTGAAGGTCGACGCACATCTGCCTCACTTGTATGCTGTGTTCCTTTGTCTTTCCCATGTTTAAGAGTGGATAAGAGAAATGGCCTCGGTGTCACGTCATATTTATACCCCAGGGAAACAGGAAGTGATGAATTACTAATTAAATGTTCCTACATACTCTGGTAAACTTTGTAAACTACTGTAGAAATGACAGAAATGCTTCAATTATATTTATTTCCTGGGAATTGTTAAGGGTGCCAATAATTGTGGAACAGGTGATTTAATGAAAAATAATTATTTTTTAGTCAGGGATTTTTTTATTTTCTTACAATTCATTTGAGTTGAAGGCTACATTTTCCTACAATTTTCAGTGTGACAGTATTCTTCTGCAATAAACACTGAATTTATTTTAAGGCTTTTAACACATCTCAACCAGGGGTGCCAATAATTATGGAGGGCACTGTATGTACACAGTATAATATTCCATGTTGTCACATGTACAGCTCCAGGCCTTTTTATTAGAATACCATGAAAAAGTTGATTTATTTCCATAATTCCATCAATAATGTTAAACTGTCATGGATTGTAGATTTATGGCCCAGTTTTTTAACTATTCCAATCATTAAATTGTTTATTTTTACACATTTTGGTCTTCCAGCTCAAAAAA
This sequence comes from Engraulis encrasicolus, assembly GCF_034702125.1. NCBI lineage: Eukaryota > Metazoa > Chordata > Actinopteri > Clupeiformes > Engraulidae > Engraulis > Engraulis encrasicolus. The sequence continues at coordinate 19,460,519 of NC_085864.1, read as the reverse complement.
AACATGAATTGGGGAATTCACATCATTAGAATATTGTAATAAAATCACAATTTTCTTCATCAAAATTTGTTTCACATCAGTGCACATCAAATCAGTTGAACTTTGGTACTTTCTACACAACATGCAGTGTTCAATACTTGGTTAGGACTCTCTCTGTCTTAATATTATTAATAATAACGGCCATGATGCGTTTAACATTGAAGTCAATGGCAGAAACAGTGCATGGGAGTAATGGAAGGCCAGATATCCTTGATGCTTTGCCGTCAGCTGTTTTTGTATAGCTGACCTGGTGTCCCACACTTCCCTCTTCAATATACCCGAAGATTTCCATGCCACGTTTTGGTGTTAACTCACCAGTTTAATTCTGATTCAACAGATATTAAACCCCATTCATTTTCAATGGGGATTCATTTCTGGTTATTTAGAATTAAACTGGTGAGTTAGCGCCAAAACGTGGCATGGAAATCTACAGGGTATATTGAAGAGTGAAGTGTGGGGTACCAGGTCAACAAACAAGAACAGCTGACAGCAAAGCATCAAGGATATCTGGGCTTCCATAACTGCCATGCACTGTTTTTCCATTGACTTCAATGTTAAACGCATCATGGCCATTATGAAGACAGAGAATGTCCTAACCAAGTATTGACCATTGCATGTTATGTAGAAAGTACCAAATTTCAACTGATATAATGTGACCCGAATTTTGATGAAGAAAATTTTGATTTTATAACAATATTCTAATAATGCGAATTCCCCAATTCATGGGTTTTTTGAGCTGGAAGGCCAACGTATATAAAAAGAAAAAAAATAATGATTGGAATAGTTAAAAAACTGGGCCATGAATCTACAATCCATGACAGTTTAACATTATTGATGGAATTATGGAAATAAATCAACTTTTTCATGGTATTCTAATAAAAAGGCCTGGAGCTGTATATCAGAGGTGGGCAAACTATTGTGAAATGGAAGTACAAACCATTTTTTGTTTATTCTACATTTTTACACTATTCCCACAAACTGTTCCAGACCAAATGCTGACCTGTGGCAGGATGGAGATGCGAAACGACTGGTTGCGGTTCTCACTCATCAGGTAGAGGGAGATGACGGGGAAGATGTGCCAGGGGGTGGTGCCCGCCGGCCAGCACACCAGCTGCTCGCCCACCCAAAACCCCTCTGGGAACTTCTCTGTCTGCACCAACGAGAAGATCAAGAGAAGAGAAGTTTTATAAAATCTCATGACAAAACATCTTGCACTGTATCTTGTAAAGTCACAATACATACCACTTTAGATTTTCTTTTACTTAAGACATGTAAAAGGCTCTGATGAAGACGGAACTAATACCGTCGAAACATGTCAGGTAAAAGATAAAACGTTTCATTGTCTTAAGTAAAAGAAAATCTTAAGTGTTGAGTTAAACAGTTAGACATAATGAACATAATACACATACTGTGCACCCTTCTACTAGTGGAAATAGTTGTTGAAAAGACTTAACTACCATAGTAGCACACCACTAGGTCATTAGACAGAGCTTTTATTGATACATTACAACTTGGTCTCGTCACACCAAATGTAAAACAGGGGCCATGTCTTAGGAGTTTAATATTAAAAATGTTAGCACCCATAATGAATAAAATCAGAGAACCTCAAAATAATAACAAATATCAAATGTGTGCAAAAATCATTTTGACATTATCACACAACAGAACAAAATCCTTCTGCATTAATTATATGTTAAAATTGCCTGCCTAGCACTTCTTTCTAGAGTGGAAAAACTCTTCGCTCCTTCTAATGCGCCAACAAAATGAAGCACAGGGTGACAGATTTAGTGCAAGTGTTGAAAAAAAGTGTGAATTAGTGGGTCAAGCCTAGAGAAGTGGGCTAGAGGAGGCCTATAAGCAGGAGAAGAAGCCTGCCACAGAGTCAGAGAGATGACCTCAACAATCGGTGCCGTTGTGTGTCCACGCTAAAGACAATGGAGGGACTGACCGACACATACACTACACTACTGTTACTCATGTGACTCTGACCCTCTTCAGTCAACACTGGTTTAAAAAAGTGCTTCTACAGTCCTTTTCTTTCTTTTCTGATGTGTAAGCAAGGAAACAAAGGGGAGAGAGATGTGTGTGTGTGTGTGTGTGTGTGTGTGTGTGTGTGTGTGTGTGTGTGTGTGTGTGTGTGTGTGTGTGTGTGTGTGTGTGTGTGTGTGTGTGTGTGTGTGTTGTGTAAGAGAGAGAGAGAGATAGATAGATAGAGAGAGAGAGGGAGAGAGAGAGAGAGAGAGAGAGAGAGAGATAGAGAGAGAGAGAGAGAGAGAGAGAGAGAGAGAGAGAGAGAGAGAGAGAGAGAGAGAGAAAGAGAGAGAGAGAGAGAGCAGGAGGACTAACCGAGGAAGCTGCCTCGATGGCTTTCACTGCTGCTTGGAAAACTTTGCGAGGAAGTCTTAAGTTGGTGGTCCCACTATCCACAATACTCTTGTCGTAATTATACTGGAAAGACATTTCAGAGAAGAGCATTAAACACCAAACGTGTTAAAAATGCATAAATATTAGAAAGCAAGCGTACATTTTGTATTTAATATGTATATAATACATTTAATCCTTTTAAGACCGCCAATTTGATGACCCATGCACTGAAAATGTTAAAGATAGAGTACATTTAGGATCCAAAGTGTTTTAGAATATTTCTATATTTACAGTAAGAAAAAAGAGTAGACAGTGATGTTGCCATGTTAATAATGTTTTACAGACCTCTTTACAATCCATGTTGAGATCCTGTCCATTGACCTCGATGCGCACAATGATGACCTCATAATACCACTCGCGACGAATGGGAGTGTACCACAGGTCTCCTACATACAGGGAGGGGTCCGTGCCACCGATAATCTACGGGAATAAAACGTCAGCAATGCAGAAACTTAAATGTAATGATCTTCTGAATTTGAGTATGCCAGTACAGTCTTACTGGACACAAAGTGTATGTATAGACTTTCTTTTATCTTTTTAAGTATCTACATCATTTATTTAAAGCAATACTCAAGGCAAAGTTTTTTTTACCCTTGATTCCCCCAAAAATTGGAAATGGAATTGTCTACGATCTACACTACAGAGGCGGCCTGCTCCTCCATGGAGGTTGGCAAAGCAAATTCAGAAGAAAGTCCTGTTGAACATCCTGCTCCACGTTAATTAACCGATTTTGGAAACATCATTTGCACATGACAGACTACTTTGTTTTGCTTTAATGTTTTAAAGGGACACTGTGCAGGAAATGGTCAAAAAAGGTACTGCAACTATGCTGCTCATTGAAACTGGGCTGCCTATAGCCAAATTTGATCTTTATATGAAAGTTTACTAAGTAATAAACAATTATGTTCTAGTATGGCCCAAGTAGAGTCATTTTTGCAGCTAAACATTTTTTGGAAATTCAAAATGGCGGACCATGGAGAAGATCCCCCTTTTCATGTATGAAAAGTGCAATTTTTCCAGTCATAATGAATTTGATGGTGGTGGTAAGTATTCATGAAAAAGGTAACATTAGTGAATGGGCAGCATGAATTCTGGAAATAAACAACTAAAAATCTCACAGTGTCCCTTTAATGAGTTCCGTGTTCTTTGTGGTGTCTCACCATGCTTCCTCCCACGGTGGCGCTGCCCCCCAGGGTGTCGTTCTGTGTGTAGCCAACACCAACGCCACACAGCTGCAGGGAGAAGAGGTTGGGCACGCTGGTCTGCTGAACCAGGGAGTCAAAGAACGGCTCCAGGGTCTCATCAGGCTGTGGAAAGGGAAAGGAGACATTGCATTACCACTTACTACAGTAGCTCAGTGATGGGCAATCTGGATTCAGATGCTATACTCCAGTAGCCTGGGAACTCCAATACTGCCTTACGTTCTACCAGTGGTGTAGTCTACTTTTTTGTTGTGGGTATACTCAGAGCCGATTCTAGGGTCAGGTGGGGCTCCAAGCCAAAATGCAAAAGAATGAACATTTAGAACCAAAATCGCCACTACTGTGGTAAATTGTGGGCTCTTATTCACTCTCTAGGGCTTGGGGGCCACAAGCGGCTGCCTGCCTTGCCTGGTTGCAAGATGCACCTCTGGGTATACTGTATATTTGAGCATTTTTTGAAGTGGGTATACTGTATATATTTGTGCTATTCTAAATAATGGATCAATCAATTTGAAGTGGGTATACTGAAATCCCTGAAATTTTGAAGTGGGTATACTGCGTATACCTGCGTTCTACGTAGACTACACCACTGTGTACTACACAATCGTTTCGATCTCACTTGTTATTAGGTCTGGTGTTAACCAGTCAAATACTCCAGTGCCCTGTATTCCATATGACCTGGTTGTACCTGCCCAATTAAGGCAATCAAATGGTTGAATTGGACAGGTACAATCAGGTCATTTGGAAAATGTTGCACTGGATTATATCTTCTGAATTCAGGTTGACCATCACTGGTGACTTACAATTGTTAAGGTATTGAAAGATGCAGTGTAGGATTAGGTGCCTTGTTCAAGAGAATTCTACTGATCAGGCTGAGATTCGAACCTGCAATCCTGTGATCCATTTCTAATCTTGAGGCCACAACTGAGCAGCTTTTTAATATTAAATACAGTGTAGTGCACACTTAACATCGAGAGCAATATGCAGTTCATCGGGTGTAGGAAGCAATTTACCCTGGAGCATGTTGGAGTAAGAGATGTTTTGCTCAAGGCAACACATCCATGCATAAGGAGTTCAGCATTAAATACGAGTGAGGTTAGTTGCTTATGCACCTGAACCACATTTTATCCAAGAACTGAATTTGAACCTGTGATTACCAGATTTGTGGACCCAACTCCCGAACCAGCAAGCTAGCACTGCTGCTGCAGTTATAAATGACACTGGATGTGTTTGTCATTCTACTGTGCAACTCAAAGCAGCCTTTCAGTAAGTGTGCCCTTGACATTGTAGTATAAACCAATCTGACTTTGATGTCACAGACCCGTAACGACCCTTTTTGGGGGAAAGGAAGGATTTCCCCCAGAATCCCTCGAGACCAGATAACCAACTGTCATTTTCGCTGCCACTGTACTTCTGAGCACTTTGGATAACATGACCTGGATGAATGAAAATCTAACTTAAAGTCACTCTGGCAATTTCCGCATTGGCCAATTTTCCATGGACTGAGCAACCACAAATGACCAAAGAACTTTTTGCTTTACTTTTTTTAGCTAACCCACCCTGGCAATCTCTGCATAGGCCAGTCCCAGGATCCCCTCCCAGTTGGAGCCATTGATGAAGAAGCGGTCGGACTGGGTGATGGCGGCAATGTTGGCCCGCAGGGACGCGTTGGGACCGTGGGGGATGGACACCAGGTCAGTGCCCAGCTCCCCCTCCCAGCGGCCCTGCGTGTAGGGAACATACACACTCAGGCCCAGGTCCTTATACGAGGTGGACCTTCAGGGAAAAGCAAAGCAGGAGAAAGGGGAAGGTTAGTAACATAAACAAATAATAAAGGCCATTAAACTGATAAACGCACCCAAATACTTAATTGGCACAATGTTTTGTGACTTGGACACATCGTTCATGTTCTTCATCGCACTTTGTTGAAGGTCAACAAATCTGACATGTCATGCATGCCAATAAAACATTTTGGAGCATTTATCAGCGTGCAGACCATAAATCTTTATTTTATTGTTTGGTCCAACACCTGCACTCGTGGGATGTGCATGCATGCAGTGTCTCCCTTTACAGTTAGCACCATGGACAAGGACATTCACTAAAAATTAAACTCAAGCACTATTGCTACTGCAACTCAAGGTTACATTTAGAGTTCAGTAACAACTCAGTTTATAATTCACTGACTAAAAAAACATTATTTAATGGCCAAGAGTGTATTGCATGTCGATATATATTGAATTATTGATTGCTGATTGACAAAGGATCTCTATGCATAACCGCACTTAAGCAATTGTAGGTTTTTGTGTATCCTTGTGTAAAATCCTCAACCAAAGGAATAATAGCAGTACCACCACTGACCATGCAACATAATCCTGATCAATAAGTGTGATATTCCAACAAAATGCTGATTAGAATATTATTGGCTTCAGTGAACTTTTACAGCATTGGTTTCTCCACAGGGGAGATACATTGAACTGACGCTGGTTCTTATACCAAACTCTGGTTCATAAACCCAAGCCTGCAGCACCTCATTTTTTTCTACTAAGGCAACAATCATATTAGTGTCCATCACAGACAGTAGAAACTCTGTGTTTAATTTACCACATTAGGAATTAGTACCACAGCAGATGCTAGCGAACAAACACTGGAAACCCCTATCTCACACCACTTCAAGGTCAAACAATCTCCATTACACATCAAGTGAGAGAGGATTATAAATGGTTTAGGAAGGAGTGTCGCAACATTTTTGAGTAAGTTTTATATACTGTACCTCTAACTGGTTAGTAGTGATGATTGCTCTTGCCTACTTCAGAGTTAATTTGCCCCCCCAGTATAATCCTCCCCATATTCTCCTATCTGCCAATGCCCTATCCCTACCTTCCAACCACACTCTCCAAAATGCCCACACCCCAGCTCAAACTTCCTCAGTGAGCAAGAGACACTGGCTCAAGCCTGGCCTGTTTTGGCCTGGCCTCTCATCTTCAGCTGTCTTGAAGATATTAGTTGAGAGACAGATAGAGAGAGAGAGTTAGAGAAAGAGAGCGAGAGAGAGAGAGAGAGAGAGAGAGAAGAGATAGAGAGCAAGAATGAGAGAGAGAGAGCGAGAGAGAGAGAGAGAGAGAGAGAGAGAGAGAGAGAGAGAGAGAGAGAGAGAGAGAAAGAGAGAGAGAGAGAGAGCGTGAGAGCGTGAGAGCGAGCGTGAGAGGTGCAGTCGTTTGCAGGAGAGGCAGGGTCTTCATGAGTCATGGGTGAGCGGTTAGGGCGTCAGACTTGCATCCCAGAGGTTGCCGGTTCGACTCCCGACCCGCCATCCTCCTCCATGACTGAGGTACCCTGAGCATGGTACCGTCCCACAGCACTGCTCCCCATGGGGCGCCACTGAGGGCTGCCCCCTTGCACGGGTGAGGCATAAATGCAATTTTGTTGTGTGCAGTGTGCAGTGTTCACTTGTGTGCTGTGGAGTGCTGTGTTACAATGACGATGGGAGTTGGATTTTCCCAATGGGCTTTCACTTTCACTTCTTTCTTTCATGATTGGCTGTGATTGGTCATCTCGTTACTCGCCCTTGAAGCGCGGAGTCCTCTTCTTGACGGCGGCCAGGCCCTCCAGACGGTCTTTTGTCGGAATAACCTGAGCATAACATGCCTCTTCAATGGCCATGCCTGTCTTCAAGTCCACCTCAATGCCCTGGTTGATCGCCAGCTTGGCCATTCTGATTGCTATTGGTCCCTGTGGGATGAACTCTCGGGCCAGGTCCAAGGCTCGGTGGTAGGCCTGCTCCACGGAGTGACTCACCAGCCCCAGCCTGCTCGCCTTGGTGCCATCCACCACCCGCGCTGCAAAGATCAGCTCCTTGGCCAGGGATACGCCGATCGCCCACGGGAGCCTCTGGGTGCCACCACCGCCAGGGATGATTGCTAGCTTTGCTTCCACCAAACCCATCTTTGCAGAATTAGCTGCTACTCTGATGTCACAGACCAAAGCCATTTCAAGCCTTCCACCCAACGCTGCTTCATCGATGGCTGCGATTTTCGGCATGGGCAAGTTACCAAGTTCGGTTATCAAGGACCTTAAGGACCTTGCCTTAGTTACAAATGGCCCCACTTCGCTTTGCTGCATTTTTTTTATCTCTCTGCCCCTGCACAGAATATTCCTGGCACCAAGCTGCATATAACCTGCTGTGCGCACTTTGTTGTTCTTCTTCACAGACTCCACAGCCTCTGACATGATTTTTACCAGATTTTTGCTGAAGGCATTTTTTGCTTTTGGTCGATTGAGTCCAAAGACTACGATTCCTGAATCATCACCGTCCAAGTATCTAACGATAAGGTCGTCTCCCTTCGAGTCTGAGCTGTATTGACGGGCTCCTCCGTAGGCCTATATGCTGTCGAGCGGACATATTGTAGGCCTACTTTGTTAGCGAGGGTATGGTTAACAGTATCCTGCGATCTGCACACTCCATCTAGGCAGTTCGTTTGGGACCAAATCGCCTAAAAAAGGACTCTGCAACGCGCAAGAACCGCCATGCCACTTTGCTACTGGGTATTTCTCAAAACAGAGTCGGCACACTTCCAAGTGTGCTCAGCCCAACCAGCCACGCACAGCGACCGGACACTCCCCGGTAGGCCTATCCAATCACTGGGCGCGACCAATCAGGCTAAGCACACCCGGAAGCGTGCCACAAACATTACAATACGTTTGATGTGTTAACTCACAGTGATCGGTGGTAGTATTTGCGAAGGAACGGGTGAGGGGCTGCTCCAACAGCGAAATTACTGCTGCCCGTGTCAACCAAGATGTTCAGCTGCAAGACAAACACAAAATATGACATACTCTCTGAGTTATTGTAATCTGATATGACAATGTGCAATCTGGGAAATTGACTGGGGGGATACAACGGTCAGTTGTCCCGGGCCCATGGAGAGAGGGGGTCCACAATCAGTGGTGTAGTCTACGTAGAACGCGGGTATACGAAGTATACCCACTTCAAAATTTCAGGGATTTCAGTATACCCACTTAAAATTGATTGATCCATTATTTAGAATGGCACAAATATTTACAGTATACCCACTTAAAAATGTTCAAATATACAGTATACCCACTATAAAAAAGTAGACTACACCACTGTCCACAATTAAGTCCTTATAACACTGCATGTATTGGTAGGGGGGTCAATTCAGATTAGCCAACTGGGCTCGGCCAAAACATTTTCTGCGGCCGTGTGTACAACGTCTCTCAAAATAAGAGGTCCTTTATGTTCTGATAACAGATACATCAGTGATAGATTGGACACTGAATGCTAATCACACATACTATGTATTGTGGACAGTGATTGATCATGAAACTGCCGCATGTGACAATGTACAATAATTACCAGCGTGAAAACACATAATTCACTGTCATGTGGTAAGTGTTGATATTAAACATTAATGTGTTTTTTTTCTCTCTCGCTATGAAATGGGTCCATTTTTCAAGACCTGTCCTCCTCTTCCTCCTCCTCCTCCTCCTCCTCCTCCTCTTTTCATCTGGATAAGACACGCTCAATTTCTCTCTCTCTTGAAGTGCCCTTATGTATTATGCATCATTATCTCTCCCACATTTGAAATTCTTAAGCTAACTTCCATGATTTCCTGGAGTGCTGCAGTCTAAAACAGATAGATCTTTCCTTGAAAAAAAAGGCCAATCTTTGTGTCTTCAAAGCATTTACCCGGCCAAAACCCCAACTGGGTTTAAGGGATAGACGCAATGATTTAGAGGGAAGGCACAAGTTGTGTGAACTCTCTGAACAGGGCATTCTCATCTCAAAACGCATGAACCACTTGACGTGGAGCTAAAAAGGAGCTCAGTCCTAGAGCCTTGATACTAGGGTGGCCAAACCATCCGTCTTTTCAGTGCCTTGTCCGGCATGAGGCATAGCATTAGGCCGGAAGCCTAATTCATTAAAATGCGTAAAAATGCATGAAATTGCATCTAAGAAAAGCACATTTTCTTGGGGGAGGACCCCCATCCAAAAATATGTCCTCCTTTTTGCTGTCACGGACATGGTCACCCTACTTGATACATAAGGTGACATTGGACAAACACGAATTCTATCAGCGTCAATTCATCTCATTACACCTTTAAAGGGACACTGTGCAGGGCATGGTCAAAAAAGGTACTGCAACTGCTGCTCATTGAAACTGTGTTGCCTATTGCCAAATTTGACGTTTTCATGATAGTTTACAAAGTAATAAAATAATAATTTCTAGTATGGCCCAAGTACAGTAATTTTTGCATCTAAAAATGGCTATTTCTGGAAATTCAAAATGGCGGACCATGGAGAAGATCCCCCTTTCATGTATGAAAAGTGCAATTGTTCCAGTCATAATGAATACTTAGAATTTCATGGCGCTGGCAAATATTCATGAAAAAGGTAACATTAGTGAATGGGTAGCATGAATTCTAGAAATAAACAACTGAAAATCTCACACAGCGTCCCTTTGATGAAGCATTGCTAAGGCTAATTTGTACACTTTATGTGAGATGGATACAGATACATGTGGAGATAAGTGGAGTGTTTCACGTGCCCTATCCATTGATTTTGTCTGAATTTTTAAACGAAACTGGAGAGTTTAAGATTAGGATGAGATGGGGGGCGCTGTGGCGCAGCGCGCTAAGCCCCCCACATTTGGGCTTGCATGCCCACGTGGACCCCAGTTCGAGTCCGGCCGGGGTCATTTACCGACGCTGCCCCATCTCTCTCTCCCAATCGTTTCCTGTCTACTCTCATACTGTCCTGTAATAATAAAGGCCAAAAAGCGCCCAAAAATTGGGATCAGAAAACCAAGACATCCAGAAAAACCTCACCCACATAAACAATGGACGGAGAATATACAGGTAGAATGCATAAACAGATATACAGATGCAGGTAGGGTGACAGAGTGCAATGATGATATGCAGCTCTCTGTGTGTGTGTGTGTGTGTGTGTGCGTGTGTGAGACAGAGGTAGAGAGGTAGAGAAAGGGGTACAGAGAGAGAGAGAGAGAGAGAGAGAGAAGAGAGAGACTTTGTCTCTGTATGGTATATACTGTATGTGTCCATATGGTCAGGGTGGTCTGGCTTTAGCCTATACGTATGTGTCTGCCTGTCTACATGCATGGTTGGGATGGTCTTATCAGCAGAAGCCTTTGAAGCTGCTGTGCGCGGCTCTCTGTGGTATTTAAAGAGCAGCTTCATTATTGATCGATCCTCCTGCATGCCACCAGGGGATTGGCTGAAAGTTGGACAGACTCACTGACTGTGCAAAATGTGATTCTCATTCACCCCCTCACACAGCACACGCGGTGAATGAGAGGAGAGAGGAAAGGAGAGGGTGAAGGGAAAGAGAGGAGAGGAGAGGAAAGGAGATGATGAAGGAGAGGAGAGGAGAGGAGAGGAGAAGAGAGGAGAGGAGAGAGGAAAGGAGAGGGTGAAGGAGAGGAGAGGAGAAGAAAGGAGAGGGTGAAGGAGAGGAGAGGAGAGGAGAGGAGAGGAGAGGAGAGGGGAGGAGAGGAGAGGAGAGGTGAGAGGGATGGGGAGAGAGAGTGGTGTGGAGTGTGGTTGAGGGCTAGGGTTAGCACACAGGGAAAGGAGAGATGAGAGTGAAGGAGAGAGGGAGGAGAGAGAGTGGAGCGCAGAGGAGAGGAGAGGAGAGGGTTGGGGTGGTACACGGGAGCGGGGCAACCTGAGAACAGTCAAGGGGGATGTGGGGAGCCGAGCTGGGCTAGGAGAGAGTGAAGGGCAAGGGCGGGCAGAGGAGGACTGCACCCTACACTGAGCACAGCAAGGAGAGGAAGAGGAGGATAGACAGACAGAGCTGGAACAAAAAAGAGAGATGAAACAAATATCGGCAACACTTAACTTGACGCGGGCGTCATAGGTATGAAACTGCAATGTTATAATAGCATCAACACGGTCACAGACGTGTCATAAACATTATGTCACTGTCGTAAACATTTCATGACTTTTCTCATTTAGTCGCATTCGGTTGCGATATAGACAGACAGCCCTAACAATGTCATCTTTTCATGACCATACCATGTTTATGACATTGACATAACGTTTATGAGTCGTCCATGACCGTGCTACGACACTGTTTTGACACTATTATGACGTTGTCATGTCACGCGTACGATGCCAGCGTCAAGTAAAGTGCATTCCAAATATCATTGATAGAGATTCAGTGGGTACACAAACATTCTCTTTCATAAGCCTTCACCTAACTACAAAACAATGTGGTATGGTAGGGCCTACGAAAGGCGAAATGCTGTGTGCCTGCGCAGGTAGGGTACTTTCTTTTTGTTCGTAAGCCTTCACCTCACTACAAAACAATGTAGTATGAAATGAAATGAAAGCGCATGAAATGGGGTGTGCCCACGTACTTTCCTTTTGTAGAACACTATCGTCCACAAAGAATAGATCCTTCACTGCCAAGACCCCTTTGTAGTGCACTATATGTCAGGATTTTTTATAGATAATGTGTGCCACTTTGGCAACAAGCACCCCCATGTATATCAAAATGTGCAGTAACTTACAAAGACTGATTTATCAAATTGAATAAGCTTTTTATTTTTTATTTTTAGGGTGCTTCATCAGATTTCAAGCGAAACAGCACTAAAGCCTTCAAAGTCATGATAACCCCCCTAGCAGCACCACCTTGACTAACAAATGGAAGTGAGGAAGTGAGCGCGTTTTTTAACCCCTTTTCCCATGTTCAGGCCTCTGTCACCACCTCGACTACTAACACCTCCTGTGTTGACTAGGTCCCGTGACCGAATAAAGATCATGTGTTGAGAATGTTTTGTTTTTTTTAAACCTGTATGAGCTACACTCTATGGGGTATCATATTTCATATTCCTATCCTATGCACTCACGATGACCTGAAAATATCACATGATGTCCTGAAAATATCCACATGAAAATATCCACATGATGTGTGGATGTTTTCTCCCCTTTCCTGACCATAGCCACGCGTGCAGCCCGTCCAGGTCTGCTGCCTGTCTGCTGAGGGACAATCCGCTGACTCCTCTCCATCGATCCGTCCGGCTTGTTTCCTGCCCCTCGCCGGCTAAATCCGGGATGCAAAGCTGTATCCTGACACAGCCAGCCCTCAGTCCGAGCTGCCACAAATCTACTGATATTTCCTCTGTTTCTCGCTCACTCAACACTCTCTAACCCTCTTTTGTGTTTCATGTTTTCTGTCTCTCTCTGTGTGTCTCTGTCTCTCTCTGTGTCTCTCTCTCTCAATTTCTCTCTCTCTCTCTCTCTCTCTCTCTCTCTCTCTCTCTCTCTCTCTCTCTCTCTCTCTCAATTTCTCACTCTGTCACTACTCACACTCATCTGTGCCCTCTCTTTATCCACCTTTTGTTTCTCACATTCTCTCTCTCTCTCTCTCTCTCTCTCTCTCTCTCTCTCTCTCTCTCTCTCTCTCTCTCTCTCTCTCTCTCTCTCTCTCTCTCTCTCTCTCTCTCTCAGCCCTCCATCCCCGCTTCCTGTACTCTGCCAAAAATAAGAGCTCTCTGGGGAGAGTGTGCCGAGGTTATCTATGAGTGCTGGATGCACAGCATATGAGGTGTTGGTGGGGGGACTTGGCATGCAGGGTTGTTGAGGTGGTGGGGGGTGTAGCGAAACTGCTGATGCAGGTAAAATATCTGAATGGGAAAATGAATGGAGGGGAGATGCTGCAAATCTGAGCCCGTCCCAAAGCAAGAGCAAGTTGTGCAATGTGGCTGGAGAGGATATTATGATGTTACGTCATAATATGTGGCGGACGAGCACATGATGTTTCAGAGGATTACAGGAACTACACTGAGTTTTTTTTCCATTTTGAGGACAGAGGAAAGGACTTTACCTACAAATTCTTGGTAGCTGTGGCAAAATAATGAGTGAGTCTCAAAGGCAGTACTTTGTGGAGAGGGTTATACTCTGACAGCCTGTGCCCAGATTACCTTCAACTGTCAGCAAAGATGGAAATCTTTTTTTTTCTTTATCTCATACTTCCTCTGTATTTTAGTACGTTTTTGATTGGATCATGATGCAGGCACCAGGATGCAGACATTAGAACTGGGTTGCATTCACTTTATGACATTTGTATTGACTTTGCAGAACTTAGTGTTACTAATAAAAAGAAAACATCTGCATAACAATTGATTCATTAATTTCCCTATTTTCACAAAAAAACAACAACAAAAAACCTCTGAGTAATCAGAACAGGATGACAACAGAAATATCCAAAGGAAAACAAACAAACATTAATTACCTTTTGAGCAGGGTCGCCAACGGCCATCTCGACGTAGTAACCTTGTCCAGATTTCCCCCGGAGATTGTCTATCATATCCACAAAGCTGATACCACCGACGGCTCGCCGCTTACGAGTCGCCCTTGATGCGGGCTTTGGAACCGCAGGCTGCGCTTCGGAGAGGGGGCCTTGCCGCAGGGGAATACGGATCGCCATCGACTCGGAGCGCTGCGAGCCAGCATCGGAGCAGGTCATTACTAACGGGCCCGTTACCGTCCATAGAAACAGCATCCAAAATAGACAAGCCGTCTCCATTTCCAAAAGCGGTCTGCTTTACTGTGCTGTCACGGTTTATATTTTCTTGTGTTTCGCCTTTGCTCGTTTCTACTCACCATTGGTTTACCGTTAATGTCGCGGTGCTCATCGTATGATCCATTTCAGAGGAAGCAAAGAACCACTTGCAGGGATAACGTTGGCTATATTAAGCTTTTTCTCATTGCACTGTCACCGTCGCTCGCCATCATTCGCAAGACAAGACAACATACGTTTAAGCGTTGGTCCTCTATGTCATCCTTACTGTCACCTTCTACTTTTAGTGTGGCAAGTGTAAACATAGAAACGACGTTACCGCATTTGATGCCCCAATGCCAAACCCCAATTTATCCAGAATGGCTCTTGTGTTCATAGAGAGAAAACGACTGGCAAAATAACAACGGCGAAGAAATCCATCCAATCAATGCGAGCAACTAGGAGGCAATGTAGCAGTTCTGGTTATCAACAACTCCTGATGCAGTGCCACTCGAAACACCAAGCGTTGCGAATCGCTAAAATCCGTTAATCAACCCGCGCGTCCGTTCACGTTCATCGTGCGTAAACCTCCATAATACGCACCCGCACCATCCACGGTTACACATCCCCTACCTCTGTCTTCTCCATCTTCCCCTTGCCTCTTCGGAAACTGAGCGCATCCTGATAGCAAGCAGCATTGGAGAGGGAAGATGTGAGAGACACCAAGGATTGTGGGTAGGGTAGTTTAATCCACCAGCTTAGTTATCTGGTGCCATAACACAACAAACAAAACACAAGAACAGATATTCGAAGGTTTTATTGAAGCAGCAGCATATGCCTATATATTTTTTTCAACCTGTAAATGAAGTAGTCAATGAAAAATCCCTGAATTATTACATCTAAATGTTTTACATGACTTGCCCAAACTCTCCCCTTTCAGACCATTGTTGCTTTGGTAATAATAAATAAAATAAAATAAATAAATAGTAGAGTGAGAGATACTGGTAATATCTCCTTCCCTGTCCAATTTCATTTGCCTGTATGTCTTAATCTATGGGCCTAGTTAGTGTAGCCTGCTGCTTTACTGTAGCTAGCGGTTTGCTTCTATCTCTGTGTGTGTGCCGTTGTGCACAGTTGTGTGTGTGTGTGTGTGTGTGTGTGTGTGTGTGTGTGTGTGTGTGTGTGTGTGTGTGTGTGTGTGTGTGTGTGTGTGTGTGTGTGCGCACGCACGCACGCATGCACACACATATGGCACGCGCATATGGCACGTGCAGTTGCGTGCAACCAAGTAGGCTTAAGTCCCCGTGTCTGCTTCACGTCAAAGATTAATGACAGAGATGAGTCAGTTCATATGAGCATCCATCATCCTCAGCAGCATCATCAGTAGTAGCAATAGCACTGAGCTCTCCACAGGAGGGGGCTGTACAAGGGACAAGGCAAGGCCAGACAAGGCAAGCCAGAACATAGTCACTTTCATCGCAGGGGCGTAAAGTATACCCCCGCGAGGCAGGGGGGCCCATACGAGGCGGGGGGCCCACATGGGCCCTTGACTTGAAGAAACGGGCCCCCTCCACATGATATTAGGCCCTCTTTTTTCGTTCGGGGGGCCCATTCTTGGTAGCTTGCAGGGGGGCCTGAAGTACTTGCATTACGCAAGTGTCTCATCCCATGTGTCCCCTGTCAAATCTGGCCAGGCTCTCCCAGACACCAGACAGGGGGAGAAAGTAGGATGGTGTATAGCTGCTGCTGCTGATGTTGCTCTCCTCCTCTTCCTCCTCCAGCCTCAGCCTGCCCTTGCTCCCAGCAGGACAGGCAGCTGTTGTGCTGCTGGTGGTGATGCTGGCGGTGGCGGCGGTGGTGGTGGTGGTGGAGATGTCTGTGCGTGGGAGGCACAGTGCACTATGTCCTGGGGGCTGATGATGATGAAGGGGGAGATGGTGGTGCAAGGGTGACAGCAGGGTCTCTGAGAGAGAGAGAGAGAGAGAGAGAGAGAGAGAGAGAGAGAGAGAGAGAGAGAGAGAGAGAGAGAGAGAGAGAGAGAGAGAGAGAGAGAGAGAGAGAGAGAGAGAGAGAGAGAGAGAGACCATTTGAATGAGGACATGAGAATACCAGTCACGTGTGTGTGTGTGTGTGTGTGTGTGTGTGTGTGTGTGTGTGTGTGTGTGTGTGTGTGTGTGTGTGTGTGTGTGTGTGTGTGGGTGTGTGTGTGTGTGTGTGCGTTTCTGTGTGTGTATGTGTGTGTGTGTGCGTTTCCGTGTGTGTGTGTGTGTGTGTGTGTGTGTGTGTGTGTGTGTGTGTGTGTGTGTGTGTGTGTGTGTGTGTGTGTGTGTGTGTGTGTGTGTGCTAGTACCAGCCACTTCTTGAATCAATCGTGAATATTGGGTATAACTACAAGTTAATTGTTCTTGTGTTTGGAAGCCTTGGACATGTACATAAACTGGTCATGCGAGGACTGCAACTGTGTGGATTATGCAAAAAGAGGGCAAAGGGACTTGCCAAATACTGCTGAATTTCTGTCATAATTGGGAGCCTGTCAATCTGGAGATGGAGATGTCACATCTATCCATAGAGACTGGACTTATTATCTGTTTATCATCAACCTTGCCAATCTACAGGACTTTTTCCAATACTGTTTGGATCCAAAAGCTCCTTTATTCTCCTAACTACCAAACTGACTGTCAGTGAAATTATTCCAAATTAAATTATTAGAAATCAAAACTGCTTCCATGCAATCAAAATTGTGTTTGTTGTGCATGGTGCCTTAAAATTCAAACACTTAACAGTCTGAAATACGAAGTGTCAAATGCAAAATATACCCCATATTAGACAAAGACACCCTTCCAATAACCCTAGTGACTTTTTCCTTTATTGAACACTTCCAACGTTAACAGCTGTTTATTTAAAAAATAAACAGAAAGTAGAGAGAGAGTGTGAGAGAGAGAGATGGGGGGGGGGGAGACAAACAGACAGGCAGACAGAGTGTGCGTGTGTGTGTGTGTGTGTGTGTGTGTGTGTGTGTGTGTGTGTGTGTGTGTGTGTGTGTGTGTGTGTGTGTGTGTGTGTGTGTGTGTGTGTGTGTGTGTGTGTGTGTGTGTGTGTGTGTGTGTGTGTGTGTGTGTGCAAGCAAGGTGCACGTGTGTACACAATGTAGCCTATAGTCAGTGCATATACAGTATACAGTATTTGTTTGCTTTTTCATATCTACAAGCACGTCCCATGGGTATGTGTGCATGGTGCACATGTGTGTTGTGTACTAAATTAACCAGCCAAGATGCCAAATGCTGGTGAAATTTCAGTTTGGCTGGTAGAAAAAAAAAGATGAACATCTACTAGCCATTTTGGCTGGTGGTGAAGTTAATAATAAAAGTTAATTTACAACCCTGGTTGTGTATATCTGTAAGTGTTCACGAGGGGGTGATGTTCACCTTTAGAGCAGTGCTGTAGTGGCTGGACTGCTCCCTTCCCTTGGCCATCACCACTGCTGCTGCAGCCGGCCTCCTCTCTGTACTGCTCTCCGGGCTGCTGAAGGAGCTGCGGTCTGCAGCCACCACTAAACCTGCCCAAATAGGAACTGTCACAGGAAGGAAGACATGTTAAAGCAATCAGAAAATATATTCAATTTCAAAAATGTTTTGTCATTCTCAGAAACAATAACAAAAAACCTCAGTTTGGAGCATCATCACGGCATTGCTTTATTTAAATTACCATGAGATGAAATGTCTATGAAATAGACTGTAGAATCCCCCTAAGTAAGCCCATATTCCCCATAAACAATTCAAGCGTTTGTGTTCAACATTCTAGAAAGAAACTGGTTTCTGGTTTTCTGGCCCATGGTTTTGTTGATGCACACAAATCCAGAGCCCACTGATGGGACTGTGGGACTGATGCGATTTGTGAGTTGGCAGGGGAAGGCATGGAAATATTTTTGAGGAATAATAATAATAACAATAACTTGAAGAATAATTTCAATAAGGAAAACAACAAACATAATGATTTTCACAGTCAAGAAATACTCGACATTTGGATAACAATGTGTGTATACAGTATGAAATTAAAA
>NC_085864.1:19327254-19432254 GCF_034702125.1 Engraulis encrasicolus | reverse complement strand
TTTCTCGATTGCTTACACACATTTTACGGAATCAGTTCTCGAATTCTCAAAACTCTACACACAAATCTCCAAACCTCACACACAACGGGCATAACTCCTCACTACCTCTGA
The DNA here is from genome assembly GCF_034702125.1 of Engraulis encrasicolus. Taxonomy (NCBI): domain Eukaryota; kingdom Metazoa; phylum Chordata; class Actinopteri; order Clupeiformes; family Engraulidae; genus Engraulis; species Engraulis encrasicolus. The sequence goes on along the minus strand of NC_085864.1, from coordinate 19,432,143 downwards.
AAAATGCACGTCTTGTCTCAAAACAATGTACTCTCTTCTAAAAAGGTCATTTTGTTCTCAAATGACACACACAAGCAGTCATTTTAATACACTCTTATGTGAACCATTGAACACTAATATGCACAAGGTAAAACTCTATACTCAACTTGAAACACAGTAAAAAACTTATTTTCTTCAGTGTTCTACTTACTAAAGAGGGTATTTTTCTGTAGTAAAATACTGAAATATTGTTTTTAGACTCAGAGTACACAGATGTGTATATATTTTACATATTTTTCTGACATTTAAAAAATTGCACTAATTTATTGTAAAATATTGGGTAACCATATGAAAGTGATGTCTTGTATAACATATTTTTGAGTTCAAAAACTAAACATATGTGTTTTCTCCTTGCATCCACCAATTTTTCATCAATATGACATGCAATGTGTGTCCTTATGGGGTGATGATTTCAGATTGTAAACCGGTATGAAGAGAGTTTGCCCATGTGATGAGGAAGTGAACTTAGTATGGCAGTTGATTTTAGTATTTTGAATGACAGTGTGTTCAATGCGACAACCAGGGTTTTTTTTCATGAAAATTGTGTGTAATCCAGAGAATTGTGTGTAGTGGTTTGAAAAGAGTGTGTTTTAAAACTGAAATGTGAATGTAAAGAAGAAATTGTGTTTAGTGTTCAGTGACATTGGTTAGGGGAGTTGGGAAATGGGTGAGATGTTCCGAGAATTGTGTGTGAAGTACCAGAAATTGTGTGTAAGCAATCGAGAAAAACTGTAAACAATAAATAAGCAAACAGGAACTTGTATTCAGATTAACTTGCCTTCTTGGTGGTTCGTATTCAGTGCTTTACTGCATTTGTATTTGTAAAAATGTAAAAAAGAAAAAAAAAAAAAAATCGGAGGAAAACAGTTAAAGGGTGGCTAATACTAATGTCACGGGGGCTAAAGCCCCCCTAAAATAGGGGGCTACTAGATGCATTCTCGAACGCAACAAAGCTTTCCAAATATTAACATCGTCTGTGAAAAATAGAAAAATAATTAAAGAGAAAAGTGTACAGTAATTCAAGCATTATTATATTGGTTTTGACAGGTCAAAAATCCGATACCGATATTGACCGATTTTTATGTACATTTACATTTACAATACATTTTTATGTATTATCGGGCCAATAATATCGGTGGGCCGATATTATCGGACATCTCTATTTGGCAGTGATGTTAACCAATTTACATCTACACACTTTCTGATTGCTGCAAAGTAACCCTGGGGTACTTGTTGCCTTGCCTGGTTACCACAAGACCTAATCACAAGTGAGATCAGATCAAAACGCTTGTGTAGAACTAAAGGCAGTATGAGAGTTCCCAGGCTACTTGTTGCCTAGTTTGACAACCACAACCACTGCCTTTCAAAGCACATTAATCCATGCTCTCTAGCCTCTTGCTTCTCTAGCCTGTTACGAGTGCCACCGCAATCAGTCCTGGCTGGATTAGCCACTGCTAAAAAAGTGGAGCAGCATCTCCACTGAGAGCCTTGTCTTTCAGCCACTACTTAATCCCAAATCCCCCAATCCCCAATCTTCAATCCCTTAAATCCTGCAGCAGGGGTTTTGCTTTGCATATACGTAACTAAACCATCCGCTCGATAAGGTGATTAGCTCGGATCTTAACCTGTTATCTCCTAACAAAGCCTGTGCCAACACATGGACAACTTGGTTAATGTCCAGTGTCAGTGTGTAGGCCTAATAGTTGCAGCTGAGATAATACCTGAGGGTCAATTGAAAACCAATGTGAACATGCCCTGGATGAATATGGGAGGGATATTAGGAATGATCACCCTCCAGAGGTGCATCTTGTCACCATGCTAGGCAGGCAGGCGCTTGGGGCCCCTAAGCCCCTATATGATGAATAACAACTTACACTTTACTACAGTAGTGGCGATTTTGTTTCAAATGTTAATTTCTTTGAATTTTCGCTTGAGGCCCCACCGGACCATAGAATCGCCTCTGTCACCCTCAACAGTGGAGATAATATTACCACCTTTACAGGTTTTCCCTGATCGTCCTGGAATTGAATGGTCTGTCCAGGGGAAAATATGGTTCCACGCTGAATGAAGGAAGCCTAGCCTGGCTCTCGCGCAGTCCCTTCGCGCTTTGTGCATCTTCGTTAAACTTCGTGACACCTGCGTGAGAACCAGGTTAAAGGAAGCCATTGCTTACAAGGAAAATGATCAATCACTATTGAAAAAGTCCAGGTTTTTTGTCAGACAAAGGTGGCAACCCTAGCCAGAGATGAATATATAACGTGTTGCTAAACAAAATAGTCTATAAGCACTTAAGCCTTCTCCCAGTTTCAAAATGTCGTGCCAGCAGGGGCGGACTAAGATGCCCTGGGGCCCCTAGGCTACAGGTGATTGTGAGCTCCCTAGAAGGCAAATTACGTGACAAATTTGTGTTATAATTACAAGATAGGAATTAAAGATAACATGTCGACCAACTGTTGTGAACACAAAAGATACATTTTTCAATATTACATCTTGTAGTTGTCACAATTATGCAATTTTTCACTTTTGACCAATTAGGGGCCCCCTGGCAGGTGGCCCCTAGGATGCAGCCACATCTACCCTGTGCATTAATCCGGCCCTGCCTGCCAGGCCTATGGGAATCCATAGAATCCACCAGAATGTGACTCAAGTGTGATTCAGTGTTGACATTCATGATGTCACCATTGTTCAGATTGGATAGGTGTTGGTGTGTGTCTGTGTGGACCAGAGGTAAGAACGGGTAAAAAAAATCCAAGCCCGAACCGACATGGGCCCATGGGAATTGGGCCGGGCCCGGCCCGAGGCCGACTAATTATTGGATGTGTAGGCCCGAGCCCGAGGGAAGCCCGAAATTTCAAATTTTATTTATAAGGAGGGGTGATCTATGATAACAAATCAAAGCCCTTAAATTAAAGCCATTAAAGTATTTTGTTACGAAATCTAAGTTAAATAGACTGTATAAACATGCAGGCCATCTTTTATATTTCTGTGTATGCTGCACTGCAGTGCACAGAGGTTACATTAAGCGATAATCCATCATTGACGCTTTTTTTAAGAGTTGGCGGAAAATTTTAAGGGCGTCCGTCATTTTGACCGGCTGATCATTGGGCCATAAGCCACAGCAGCAGTACGACCTTAAAAATCTAGGACGAATGATAATAGAGATGATTGACTGCCACCACTTTTGCCAGGACAGCTTTTTGAATGTCTGATCAGCGACGAGGTGCCAGTCTTTTTGCTATCGTATGCAAGCAAAAGGCCACATTGACACTCAGCGAAGCCAACGCACGTTTCTGTAGCATTTTCAACAATCAATTGGAAGTTTTTCCACACCTCACTCTTACCGGTGTGGGGTTTCCTTTTCAGTTCCCCTGTCTTTAGTTTATCCTTCACTTCTTGCTGTTCCATATTATCGGGATCCTGGTCAAAATCATGCAGACTTGCGGAGGAAGATAATTAAGAGGACAGCGTTTACGACACGTGAACAAAGCATGCTCTGGCTCTGCGCTGCGGCTCCTGTTAAACAGCAATTTCAGCTCCTTCTCTGTTTTATCCAAATTATTTATTTAATAAAAAGTATTCATTGATCTAGCATCCATGCATAGTTTTAGTATATATTTTATAAGCACATACATAGCCTATTTATTTATTTAAAAAAAAAAAAAAAAAAAAAAACTGTCAACGATAGAGAAGCCGAACCCGACCCTACCCGAACGTAATGAGTGACATTTCAGGCCCGACCCGACCCGAAATTGGCTCGGGTTCGGGTTCGGGCTCGGGCCTGGGCCAAAAATCATAGGTCTAGTGTGGACCTCCAGACCTGTTGACTGACTATTTTGCCCTTGTGGCACTAAACTTTGCACATGGGTACAACGGTCACATGCCAAGTAGATATGACGTCCTAGAGCCCAAAGCCAGCTGGTAACCATGACAACAAACACCACTGATTACGCTAATCATCCAGTGTGGCTAACTGACATAACAGCTAAGGGACATGTCATAGCATTATTAGGTAGGCTAGGCCTAGATGAATGATGATAATGAACACTTACTTCTACTACTACAGCTAGGCTACAGTTGAATGCTATCGCAGGTGCAGATAAGATAAGTCCTGTTTTCTTTTTTGCATCAGAGCACATAGTGCACATCTGTCTTTAGATGATTTGCAAGCTTTGTTACGCCTGAATAGGCTAACGGTGGGGAACCTATGTCTCAAGGGCTGTTTGCGGCCCTTGAGGCCGCTTTATCCCGCCCCCAATATAGTTTTAATGTTATGCAACTTCACATGAAATATGACATATTTTGTAAAGGAATCTTAGAAAATACATTTGCAATACAATTAAGTTATATTCAGGGGACATAGAGAAGGTGGGGTCTGTTGAAGGTGGCTGCCTTCAATATAGCCCTTAAGTGCAGGGGGAAATCCTGGTTTGTGGTCATAGTATGGCCCTTGGAGGACTTTTACGGCCCTCGAATGAATTTGAAGTGGCCCCTCGAATGAAAAAGGTTCCACACCCCTGGGCTAATAAGTAAGCCTTGGTTACACAACCCCTCACATGTAACCATTTCAACATTCTGAATGAGCTAGTCACCACTAATCCTGTCCCTGTACAGGTTTTAAAACACATGTCCCATATTTGCTTGTGGAATAAATGGGATTTGCTAAATCAGTTGAATAAATCAGCTTCTTGTATTAAACGCTAATGGCTAAGATCAATAGGCCTACTGAAATATATACAAATGGCTTACAAGTTTATTAAGCTAATATTATTAACAGGGTTATCTTATTTGTTTGGGGGATTCATTTCCTTAGCATAGGTATGCATCAACTATGCATCGCTGGTTTATTACATGAGTATGGCCTTTTTTTCACCAATGGCATTTGCGCACAAACCTTTATATTTTATGACAAGGAAAGATGATGCTCTTGAAACAACAGAGTGACTAGTATGAAACAGTCTGGTTTTTATTGGACAGACAGTGTAAATACACAAGTTTTCTCTAACAAGCAGCAGCATGACAGAACAATTCAAGCATGACACAAGGTTTTAGTTTGAATGGCAACGACAACAACAACAACAAAAGTGTGTGTGTTTCATCTTCTGCGTGCTTACAGCTGTGCAATCACCCCACACGGTGTAGTATGTGTGTGTCTGTGTGTGTTAGGCCGTTTTTTTGGTTGTGTGTTAGAAGGCGAAGTGTCCAGCCATGGCATTGCATTAGCCCTTGTCACTAGAGGTCGAGGGAAAGTGCATGTATGTGATGTTGTTGTGAGTGAGCGAGCGAGCATGATGGAGGAGAAGGAACGAAGGAGGGAGAGGAACACAAGGAGTGAGGTGTCGTCTTGATGAGGTTTGGGGAGTGGGAAGAAGGAATGTGGGGAAGCTGTTTAGGCCTTGGTGAAAGCCTTGCTGACGGTCTCGTAGACGCCCATCAGCTTGGTCTTCAGCTCCTCGGCCAGGCCGTCGTTCTTGGCCATCTGCTCACGCAGCTCGGTGATGCTCTGGGTCAGCTGCTCCCTGTACTCCTCGACGTAGGGGGTGGCCATGGTCTTGACCTCCTCCAGGCGCTCGGTCAGCTTGCCACGGATGGCCTCGATGATGGGCATCAGCTTGGACTTGGTCTCCTCCACGTTGGCCTCGACGCGGGTCTTCAGCTCAGCCATGACGGGCTCCATCTTGGCCTTCAGGGCGTCCATCTCGGCGCGGTGCTTGGCGGTGTACTCGGACATGATGGGCTCCAGCTTGGCGCGGTACTCATCCATGTGCTTCTGAAGAACTGCCCTCAGCTCTTCGCGCTTGGGCTCGATGGTCTTCTTCAGCTCCTCGATGTCGGCGGTGATGGAGGCGCGCAGGCCAGCGGTGAGCTCCATGACCTGGGCGGCGACGGCGTCGGTGGTGGGGGCCATGCTGGCGGAGGCGGCTTCGATGGAGGTGACCATCTGGTCAAGGCTCTCGGAGACCTTCATCCTGGAAGAAGAGGAAGGAAGGAGAGAGATAGAGAGAGACGGTGTGGTTAGGATCAATGTTTTCAAATGCTTACTTTTGATCCATTTCATTTACAGAGTTGTATAAAGTAGCAGTAGAAGTACTCTACTTTACAGATGTAGTTACAACACTAGTAACATGTTATTAAGATAAAATCATATAATATCATACCACTAGTGTGGTATTCATATTTGACACATATTTGACACATATAAGCGTACTTCTACTCCTACTTTACACAGAACACTGCAAGTTAATGATAAATACTACTAGACATTTTACTCACTTGTAATCCTTGAATTCGGTGTCGTCGAGGTGGACCAGGGCCTTCTGTGCAGTCTCCTTCACCTGCTGAAGGTACATGAGGGCTGCGGACCTCACATGCTGGAGTGGGGATGGGGCATCGGCCTGCAGATTGCGAGCCTGGGCGCCTGGATCAAAGAAGAAAAAGAATATGGTAAGATTGACTTGTCTTCACAGAGAGATCATCTGAAATGTTGAGGATTTTCAGAATGAGAAAGCATGTGGGTCTTTTATGTGGGTTCTAGAACTTACCGGCCACCAGCAGAATAGTCAGTGCGAGTGCCACAACCTTCATGGTGCTGTAAAACAGAAGAGAAAAAAGATATTTAGATGAAGTTCACAATAATAAACTGCACATGTTTTATCCGCTGTCTTCAGCCTATCCTACACCCTGTACATGGATAACACACCAAACTGTTCTAACTTGCTATAGTGGTGAAAAACATCAAAATAAGTGATCCAACAAATGCAAAAACATCAACAAACACGTAAGAGCTTTTGTGTTTCACTTATCTCCTCAACGTATGCTAATCTCAGGAAAACCGAATAATCTGACCTGCCTTAAGGTCTTACTGAAGTTAGCCTGCAGTAGAGGTTGTGTATTCAGCATGCCTTAATCGGAAATCCCATCAGAACCAACAAGTCTTTGTTTTGAGAAGCCAGAGGTAAGAGTGCGGAGGTGTACTATAATCTTGGATTTCCGGTTGTTATTGCAAATGGATTAAATGGCATAACCTGCACATTTTCACTCATGTAAAATAGCCCTGAGCAAAACAAGCTAGCAGAAATGAGCTGATTTCACCATATACAAATGGAAAGCTGTAGCCTACATTACCAGCAAAACTGAGTACCATCAGACTAAAAACTCAGGAAGAAACATTATACGACAAGTCAACTTCATATGCATGACTGTCTCTAGACATTACTGAGGACATGCTGCAGAAGTTTGCTTTACACAAAGAAAGAAAAAGCCCATCTTTGTGAACTAAGTTTCTCAACAGATTAAGAATGCATTGAAATCAAGCCAAGGCAAAAGTTTCACAACTAAGAAACCATGCCAAACTTCTTCAACCCAAGCAGATGACCATCCCCTGTGCCCTCGTAGTCCCCTTACCTGTAGGTGATGATGGTCTTGGTGAGACTGAAGAACTAGGCAGAGGTGGTGATCTTATATAGGGCTTTGGGATGGGAGGAGGGAAAGGAGAGAGGAGGGGGGGGTCAATGGAGGGTGTGAGTTTGCCTGTGTAGCTGGTGGAGGTGAACCTCACCCCCTCCCCGCACACTTGGCCCATGGAGGGAGGAGTCGGGTACAATGGTCATTTGCTGAGTGGCTGCACTGGGATAGGAGGGAGCAAAGTCAGCGAGGGTGCTGTTCACACATACACCCACACGTCTTCTAACAGCAGCCTTGCACAAAGTTACAGAGATTACAGTGAAGAGAGGGAGAGAAAAAAAATCATATTCACTGTCCCTCTCGCACAAAATTGATAATGTGATAAATTAAGAATTATTTTCCTGTGCAGACAGCTATAACATGACATTGTGTGCCCTTTCATCACTGAACTTAAATATACGTATATACCCAGGGCTCTAAATTAACACCAGCCAACTGGCCAAATGCTGGTGAAATTTCAGTTTGGCTGGTAGAAAAAACAACTTACCAGCCACTTTAAGCCATTACAGAGTGTGTGTTTGGCCACTAAGATCTACATCTAACATCTACAAAGAATTTTGGCTGGTGAACAAAAATGTGTATTTAGAGCCCTGTATATACCATATATTGAATGTTCCTACATTATCCCATACATAATTGTGCCTTGTGCATTTGATATTACTTTGTAGTTAATGCGTATAATGTTAGGGGGTAATAAATAAAACAAGTATGCCGAATGCTAAACAGCAATGAACAATGTGTTAGTCGTATGTTGTGGCCTGTCACAACTTTGAACTAACACATTCAATAGCAAGAATTGGCTCACCTCATGGAAAACCTTAAACTTCAACTGTAAGGCTTAAAGGATTTAATAGTTACATAGACTTATTAACCTCTATTGAGGCAACGGCTAAATGTGAACAAAACAAGCCTCCACAGCTGTATCTATGTTTTTACATTTACTTTGTTTTGTAGCTTTCGAGGATGCATGTCACAAAAGTTCAAAATAATCCCACAACATGAACACAACCCTGTTCCTGGAAACATGCACGCACGCACGCACGCACGCGTGCGCACACACACACACACACACACACACACACACACACACACACACACACACACACACACACACACACACACACACACACACACACACACACACACACACACACACACACACACACACACACACACACACACACACACACACACACACACACAGGCTAGCTCAGTGTCCAGTACAAAGACTAGACTAGAACTGTTGAGATTGGTAAAAAAAATGCATTATTAAGCAAGTAAGTAAAAGTAGTAAATAGATTAAAACAGATTAAAACGGACAATGGCAGTTTACCCCGAGAACCAAGAAAAAGAGAGAAAGCTTGTATTGGGGTTGGGGGTTGAGGAGGGGGGCATTGAAAAGTGTCACCTAGCATTACAGCCAAAAGGTGACATGAAAGAAGTAGGGGACAAAGGGGGGGGGGGTGCTGGTGATTCAATCAGGACAACGATGGGACACTGTGGCCCAGACAATTTGCATATAGGGGATGGGGATCCCCCTTTTGTGATAAGGTGAGGACCCCCAGCACAATCTCACCACATGGGGCCAGGACTCTCCACTTCTCCATTTGAAATTAAAATGGAGATTGTGGTCTTTTTGTCTGACTCATCTGCCATATCTGCTTAATGCTCTGTTGCATTCAATGAAGTAATCTGTAAGGTTATCTTGTAATGCTGCACCAAATGTATTTATTTCCCAAAAGCAAAAGGTGTGCATGTCTAATTTGACCCTTACATCATTCGATGCAAATAAATACATTTTGTAAATGACATGCAAGTTGATGCAATTAGGTGCAGGGCTCTAAATTAACACCAGCCAACCCGTCAAATGCTGACGAAATTTCAGTTTGGCTGGTATTGAAAACTCAACTTTGATCACTTAGTGAGTGTGTGTTTGGCTTGTAAGATTAACAACCTCTACTAGCTTATTTGGCTGATGATGAAAACGTTGAATTTAGAGCCTTGTTTAGGTGGCTGACTCGATCACTCATGACTCTGCGTGTGTGTTCTGTGTGTGTGAGTGTTTCTGCCACTCATCTGTCTGTGATAAGGCCTCCGCGGAGAGGGCAGTGGGTCCAGGTTTGCAGCAATAAACTCAGAATGTTGTAATCTCTGTGGAACAGCTCGTTACTATAGCGAGCCATTAAAACTGATGCCAATCTGATTGCCATGCGTGTGTGTGTGTGCGTGTGAGTGTGTGTGTGCGTGTGAGTGTGTGTGTGCGCGCGCACGTGTGTGTGTGTGTTTGCGCGTGTGTGTCTGTCTGTGTGCATGTGTGTGAGTGTGTGCGTGCGCGTGCGCGTGTGCGAGTGTGTGTGTGTGTGTGTGTGTGTGTGTGTGTGTGTGTGTGTGTGTGTGTGTGTGTGTGTGTGTGTGTGTGTGTGTGTGTGTGTGTGTGTGTGTGTGTGTGTGTGTGTGTGTGTGTGTGTGGTTGTGTGTGTAGACGCACACTGAGGTAAACGGACAAAGGGTCACTGTTGAGCTGTCCACCCATTAGTGAACTTTGCTCCTTGGCATCATTTCCTTGAAGGGATATAGAATGGATACTATACAGTCAGTGATTTTTGCTTTTATGCATATACCTACTTCTCCCTCAACCGTCCTACCTCTCCTAGATGGCTAGATGGCATTGCACAATTAAAAAAATGCAATCCACCTACTAGACTACTCATCTAACTTCTAGACAGAGTGCTCTCTAAGCATTTAATTGACACTACATTTGTCTGTGTAGAAAGCGTAGGCCTACTACACACACCTCACTAGGCCACAGTGGTTCAGATGAGGTTGAGGAGTGCACAAACAAGTTACTAGGAGTTTTGCTTGTGTGCTGAAAGAATGTATTCTTCGGCTTTGAGATCCAAAGCCTATTCCAAAGAAGAGACTCTGATCCTGAAGCGCTCAAGAGAACAGTCATTGGTAAATAAAAAAAGCCTTTATTTGACCTGGGCTATCAATTTCCGCCATGTTTTCGCCCACCCAGGAGAAGGCTATTCTGGCTGAAACAACTAGGCTTATATTGTCACTGCGTGCAGTTACAAAGACGTGTACAACCAAATGCAGTCACACAAACTCAAATACGAGGAGAATTAACAGTGTTTAGGACGTTTTTGACAGGACAAAGACACTTTTAATTTCTCAATACAGAAAAAGGATGATGGCCCCAAAGAAGGGAAGCCAACAGCGAGGGGGGGCAAAGGGGTCAGTTGTCGCGGGCACATGGATGGTGGGGGACCCAGAGTTGCGTCCCCATTACATTCTATGTATTGAGTGGGGGGCCTTTCAGATTACTGTGTCCCGGGCCCCGCCAAAGCTATCAGCAGCCCTAGCCCCAGATATTGAGATAAATGATTCATAATATGTCCACGATGTGTAATACTATGACACTGCCACGGCAACAAATTGCATACCTTAGTAACAGATAACCTTTTATGGCTTCAACGTATGCAGCATGGCGATGCGTCACTCATCCTATCACCTGTGTCAGGATGTTATCCCGCTCTGTCAGGATGTTATCCAGAGACCACTATCAAGTCGAGTCAAGTCAAGTCAAGTCAGCTTGAGACCACTATCTCCTCCAGTGCAGTTATTCTGTAGGGGAGATATGGGAGAATGCCTTGTCACCTGATCCTCATGGAATCATCTAGAATTTGGCTACCCTGATCCTGCACTGTAAAAAATAAAAGTTGGTTTCAACTCACATATTCAAGGCAACTTTCTGCACTGAGTTCTTAAGTTACAAGTCTCAACTTATAACTTTAGGTTTTGGAGCACTGCTATTACTAAGTTGAGTCGATTAACTTTACAAGGTTTTGCCAACTAACAATTTGATTATTCAACGAACCTTACAAGGTTACATCAACTAAGCGATTCAAGTTAGAGGCTCTATTCAACTAATCTTACAAGGTTGTATCAAATAAGTGTTTGAAGTTATCCATTTCATATTTCCATTATCATGGGTCCCCAAGTGAATGGGACATTGGAATGGGACACTGGTTTAACCAGAGTGATCACACATGTGACAGGTGCAGGCAGTAATTGAATTGAAACATGACAGCCCTTAGTACTCAGGTGAGCAGGCAGTGAATCGTTGAAATGGGATTGACTGATTGATTGAATGATTGAATGGTCTTGGTCTCTGAGAGGTTGTGAACTGTTTCATGAAAATGTCCTGAATTGTTTCATGGATGCAGAAAATATTGCAGATCAAACCATACAGTATGCTCATTACCTGTTTTACCACATTTTACCTTTGCCTTATTGCCTGTTTTACCACAGTTTCATAATGACATTGTAGCCTGTCACATCAAAGGAAAATGCTCTATGTTTACACTCTAAAATAAAGCTCCCCTGCGAAACTCCCCAGGTAGCCCTGTTGCAGCCAACACTTAGTTGGCAAAACCTTGTAAAGTTAGTTCATTCAACTTTGTAATATCAGTACTCCAAAACCTCAAGTTGAAAGCTGAAACTTATAACTTAAAAACTCTGTGCAGAAGGTTGCCTTGAAAATTTGAGTTGAAGCCACTTTCATTTCTTGCTGTAGATTACTTGACCTTATCCATTCTAGGCATCCACTGCAATTTGTATACAATTTCATTACTTGACTTTATCCATTCTAGGCATCCACTTTCTATACCATATCAACTCAACATCTCATTTAAGATCAGCTTTTCATCAAAAACATACAAAAGTGAGTTGAAATAACTCAACTTGAGAAAGTAGAAGTTTGGCATTGGCAATGTCATGGTTGGGGGACTCAAACATTCCAGTAAGTTAAACAATGTCAAGTTGTAGTTTTTACAGTGTGATTAACTTATCTCAAGTGCTGTTTTTTATCTCTTTTTTATAGCTCTGACTAAATCCTACAGTGCCCTGAGTTTGAAGAGAAGGAAAGAGCAAAGCTAACGCACTCGTGTGCCCTCTTTTTGAGGGGAGACAGGGACATACAAGTAAGAGAGAGAGAGAGAGTGTGTGTGTGTGTGTGTGTGTGTGTGTGTGTGTGTGTGTGTGTGTGTGTGTGTGTGTGTGTGTGTGTGTGTGTGTGTGTGTGTGTGTGTGTGTGTGTGTGTGTGTGTGTGTGTGTGTGTGTGTGTGTGTGTGTGTGTGTGTGTGTGTGTGTGTCTGTGTGTGTGTGTGTGTGTGTAGTAAGGCCAAAGATGGGTTGGACTGTTGCCCAGGGCCAGTTGTAGTTCGCTTGGTGCAAGCAAACCCACAAACCACTTTCAGTTCAAACCATACATCTGTTAATGTATGTATGCTAAGTGTTTGACTTTTTGAATATGGCTATGCTATGTTAATTGGTGGTGTGTTTTGTTTCTAGAGGTGTGTAAGTACTGATATGTACTTACAACATTCAATGAGCGTACATATTTAAGACACCAGTTATTCCACTGTACCTAACGAGGTACACACACAGCAAGAATACGTAATAGGGCTGTAACGACACACTCAACTCACGATTCGGTTCGTATCACGATTTTTGACCTACGGTTCAACACGCCCCACGATTTCTGAATTGTATCTCATTTGAAGTACTATCACATCAAATCATATGGTTGTTTTCTAGACTGAGGGATAACAAAACTTTGAAAGGGCGTATCACGATACTGCCTCCTTATATCACGATACAGTATCATACTGCCTCCTTATATCACGATACAGTACCGTGACTCTGAGTATCTTGATTTCTAGGTTCGATCCAATATTGTTACAGCCCTAGAACGTACACTTTTACTTCGACCCTTTTTAAGTTTTTTAACCTCTGGTTTATTTTTGGCCTTGTTTTTTTTCTCGTGACTTTTCACTCGGCAGTACTCTTGTGTAACCCTGACCTCAGTGGGAGCTCATCTAATCTTTTAAGCATTCTGCGATTCTCTGTCACATTCATTTCCCCTCCTCCCACTGTGGTGCACGGAAATACACCAAATTTTTAATTGAGTTTGTTTCGTGTCACATTAGACATGACCCCGGAAAACTATTCCACTTATGCACGCCAGCTATTTGGACGTCATAGCCAAGTTATTCGTTCATGGTAATTATAGCACATTAATCTATAGGTAAAAACTACTACTAATCAGTATTTTCTACATTCAGTTTCTTAATTCTTATTTCCTCCACATATTTGTTATGTTTTCTCTGAGTGTTGCAATGCAGGCAGACTAACCAACCAGACAAAGAGACATTGCACTGCAAAGCACGAGTGTCATACAAGGACAAACACACACACACACACACACACACACACACACACACACACACACACACACACACACACACACACACACACACACACACACACACACACACACACACACACACACACACACACACACACACACACACACACACACACATTTAATTATTATTTTAGAGACATAGAATAGATTTGGAATAGAGCTTGGCATATAATAGGGATGTGAAGTGAAGTGATACAGTACATGATTTTGCTAGCCTGTAAAAGGAAATTGTAACTGTGATTTTGAGGTCATGGAGGGTATAGAACATGACAGCAAGCTTTTAGACTTTAGACTTCCATCTAGACCTTAGATAGTAACACAAAGACAGTAAGCCGTTGCGTTATCTGCCTGAAATGGGTATCAGCAGTGCTTGGTGTGAATGAAGCAGGGAGATTCTGTGAATCTCTCTCCCAACTCTGCCTAGGTCCTTCAGGCCCTATCTGGTGAAAAAACAGGCCTAGCCCAACATACACCTCAACTGTGTGAATGTGTTGCCACTTCATTTTGCCTTTCATGCAAATTCGCCTCCTGCCGTGCTGTTGTTAGCCCCCCGCTGCTAACAGCTCACTATCCCCCCACCCCTTCTAGGAAAGAACGGCTTCCTCCTTTGTCGAGCCATTTCTCTTTCCCCTGTGAAGTGACTCGTTGTCTAGGTGCCGTCAACCTCCCCTCCCCCCCTCACCCCCACCCCCACCCCCACCATCGCCACCCAAGTCCCCTCTCACACACACACACACACACACACACACACACACACACACACACACACACACCGCACACACGCACGCACGCACGCACGCACGCACGCACACGCACACACACGTACACGTACACACGCACACGTGCACACGCACACACACACACACACACACACACGCACGCACGCACGCACGCACACGCACACACACACACACGCACTCAAACACACGTACACACGTACACACGTACACACACACACACACACACACACACACACACACACACACACACACACACACACACACACACACACACACACACACACACACACACACACACACACACACACACACACACACACACACACAGGCACACAGGCACCCCATGCAGCGCTCCTAATGCAGCTGCTCTGTGCTTTGATGTGTGATGAGCTGCTGGCTTTAACATGGGCTTGGACCGGTGCCCGCTGAAAGGAGAAACTTGAGGTCAATGCTCTGTTTGAGCATACAGTATGTCCGGTGGATTTCGTAGCATTTTAGTCTTGTTGAGTGTGCACTCGGAATTTGCTTGTTTAGAATTTCCAGTTTCTTGAATTAAAGTCAGTGAAGAGTTCATTCATGCCTTCTATTATTCCAATGCAGTCGTGTAGCTGCAATGATGTTCGTTATTAGTTATTGGCCTACTATGCCTGGACAAATGGGGCAGAATATTTTACCTTTGGTTCTGATTCTAAACAGAGGTACACATGCATGCCCATATTTCTGGGTGTTGCATTGGCACTTCACAGGTATTTATTGCACTGTATTTCATGTTCACATTGTTCTATGTCTTTGCTGTAAAATGCAGTGTCTTGCACCTTTATTTTAATTAAAACAAATAAATAGTAAATGCATCTAAAGAGGAACACGTTTACTGTAACAACAAGAAATATGGCAAGAATTAGGAACAAATACTGTCCTTTTGTCGCCTATCCATGTTGTTGGAACAACAGCTAATTACCTACCTTTCAATTACTTTATTGGCTTCGAAAGTCACTCATATCAAAGCTACAACCCTCCTAAATGAAATTTCATGTACAAAATAAAGTTGTTGCATCCAAGAAAGATTTATCACTCAATGAATGCACAAAGGGCAAATTTTGGCAAGACAGATCTTTTGTTGCCTGCAAAATAATGTAAAAAATAAGCAGATAATCACTTCAAAAACACAAATACCCCGATCAGGTGTCATACTTCAATTGCTGAATCACTTTCACCTACTCATTAACCCTATCCAGACCGGGGGGGGGGGGGCTAAAAGTGCCCGCACCAACTTTGATGTCGTATAACTCCTGAATGACTAAAGCTATGACTACGAAACTTTGTGACTTTTCCTAAAATTAAGTTGGCTACAGTGTGAAAGATTAGGTTTATAATTTTTGCTGTTGCCAAGGCAACGGTTTTCTGACAGGTACGCCTGACCAAAAATCACTGATCTAAGTCTCATCATCATCACTTTTCATATTTTTTTAATTTTCATCAGCATCAGACACCCTTGTGAACATTTGAAGTGGTCTGAAGCAAATAATAACCAAAATTGATGTGCATTTCCCAAGTTAGATGGAAAATACATGAAGGTGACATTTTGGGCAATAAAAACAGGAAATGACGTCATAATGATGTCATAATATCCAATAATGACACCAAACTGATGTCATTCATAGATCTTTGGCTGAAGATCACCCCCTCCAAGTTTGGTGGTCATACGCCATTCGGTTCCTAAGTTATGAGGGGGGGGTCAAAAGAGCCCCCCCCCCGGTCCCAGGAATGCCAAAAAAGCCCGGTCTGGATAGGGTTAAATCAGAATTGGCCATAGGTGTGTGTTTGGGGTCATTGTAAAGTTGGAAACCAACACAATGAAAAAACAATGAAATGAGTAATGATAATATTCACATCACGTTTATTTTTGTACATAAACCTTACTTGGGAGGGTTGTAGCTTCCAAATGGCTGACTTCTGAAGCCAATTGATCAATCGAAAGTCATGTTTTTTAGCTGTCGTTCCAACAACATGGATAGGCGGCAAAACTTTTTGCAAGGGCTGTAGATCTTGTACAGAGAATTGCATGAGTTGGGAACTCCACAGTAAGCAGCACTTTCCTACTTGGGTCCAACTTTTCACAAATGTTCAGGGCCCACCTCTGATAAAATAAAAAAATAAAAAAATAAATCCAAATAAATAGTCCTCAGCATCACACTCAAGCACATATTATTTGGTGTTTAGAAGATGCTTTCAAGGCCCTCTTGGAATACCTTCAGGGCCCACCAATGGGCCCCCGGCCCTCTGTGAATCACTGGCATAGAGCATTGCACATCAGTAAGTAGCCTAATCAACAATATACAATGTGGTGCCGAACAGTGAGACATGATCAACAATGTACAGTATGTGTTGCACAGCAGTTAGACGTGATAGATTGTTCCAGAGCACAGGGTGTGAAAGCAATGAGGTGCAATATAACATTGGACAGTCAGCACTATGGGTATTGGAACCGGACTGCTGTTTCGTTTTTACTACACACGTTTCTGTACATGATGTGAATGGCAACATAACCCTACTTGACTTCAACTCAGGGACCTGTCATTTGCAAACTTTGCCCTGGATGACACAACTATACGTCCACCACTTGCATGAAAGTCTCCACGCGACTTGAGGCCACGACCAGCTGGCATCCCTATTGACTAAATGGCAGACCTTTGAACAGCCATCACTAACTCTAAAACGTAAGCAATCAGAGGTCATTAAACAGACTGTAATTACGATGGCAGTGGCATTTTATCAATACCAGGGTGATGTTTTTAATCTCGATCTTTCTCCAAACGTTCAAAGGGCCATTTTGTCCTGACATCCTCATCATTTCCAATACTCCAAAAACCAGTACACATCATCTGCGAGAGACATGGCTGCTTATTCTCGGAACTATTTATAGGTTAGTGGAGCTTTTTGCATGTTGTTTGTCGGTCAGTTTTTAATAATGACACAAAGACCATATGTGTTGGAGAAAGCTCAGACAAAAGGATGTCCTAATTTAATGAAGTATATGAAGTGTGGACGGTCGGTTGAAAAGAATAGCATCATGGCTTTTCACAGCAACATTACAATGAATGGAGGAAAATGCAGAGAGTTTTTTCCAAGAGATTTTTCCTGAACTTGAATTACCTCATCTAGGAGTACCAAAATGACCTTAGCGATAGTTGCTTAGAGACAGGTTGTGAGGTTGGTGCAAAGCTTGGAAGACAACAAATTGTAGCTTATCAGCCAATAGCCATTCCCAGAGATCCTTCAAGCTGGGTACTTTATGTTACAGTGCTGTTTTTTTAGTTCAGTAATTTACTGTAGTTGCAAGAATCAAGGTGTAATAAAGGATAATATTCTGTTGTGATAAGTAGGCCTATTTAAATGTAACAATTTTTTTTGTTTTCATCAAGCAGCTTCAGAAAAATCCTAGAGCCTCGTCAGAATTCTCTTCTCCTATTTTCAACTCTTTCTTTTTTCCAAGAAGGCTTAATATATGATATGACAATAAAGCTCTTTTATCAAATGAAGGAGACAACTGTGTCAACATTAACTTTTGTCACGGTTATCAGAGGAATTGAATTAACCCTGTCTCTGAGTACAATCAATGTGCACCAACATCAATGTTTAGAAAACTTTGAACTCTTTCAACTCACTGTTACCCTACCGCTTTAAATGGTGAACTTTCCCTTACATTTAAACCGTGCTTACTGAGTGTCGTCACTAGCAGCTGAACAGAACTATCAGATGTGACATGTCTCTTTCAACAAACCACAAAGCATAAAATAGATCAAATTCATTGAATAACCTAACTCATTTCTATTTACTTATACTTTGTATGTGGGTCATTCTACGTTTCCAGTGCGCTTTTGGCAAATGCAAAATGTCAATTATCAGTATTTTTTTTTTCAAATAAATGACCTAGATGTTTACATAGTGTATATATTTAAGTTTCCAAACAAACAAATTGCCAAGCTTAATCTTAAATCATTTGATAAATACTGTAATGAAATGGCTTGATTATTTTGTCAACAGTGTTATGGACAAATACTATGTCATTTCAAACATATATGAAAATACTACAGAGTTGAAACAACATACGTTTGAAAGTGCTTATGTCCCTTAAAGGGACACTGTATGAGATTTTTAGTTGTTTATTTCCAGAATTCATGCTGCCCATTCACTAATTTCAGCACATTACCTTTTTCATGAATACTTATCACCACCATCAAATTCTAAGTAGCTTATTCATTAGGACTGGAAAAAATTGCACTTTTCATACATGAAAAGGGGGATCTTCTCCATGGTCTGCCATTTTGAATTACCAAAAATTGCCATTTTTAGCTGCAAAAATTACTCAACTTGGACCATAATAGAAAATATTTGTTAATTACTTAGTAAACTTTCATGTAAAGATCAAATTTAGCAATAAGCAGCCCAGTTTCAATGAGCAGCATAGTTGCAGTACCTTTTCTGACCATTTCCTGCACAGTGTCCCTTTAACAATAATGTTGTCATTATTCTGTGCAACTGATATAGAAAATGTGATTGTTGAGCTTCATAAGTAAGATTTTATGATTCACTGTGATACAGACTGACACATTTTTCATTATAAATCCCTGTAACGTCTGATTTGAATTTAGTCATCCTCCTTACACAAGACTTCCCTCTCCAGAGATAATCCCTAGCGTCTGTTCATAGGATTTTTCCAACACATAAGGGATCAATAGCACAAAAACACTTTCAAAACAGTCAACTGTGTTACTCAACTGTGTTACGGTCAACAGTGCAGGGGAACAAGTCGGCACTTTTTTAGGAGAAAAAACAGAGCAGACAAACCCATCTCCCTAGAACACAAATTATTTTTGTTTGTTCATCTGTCAATATGGAGATAAATTGGTAAAAACATACTCCTCCTCAACTGTCATAGCTGATGCGTAACACCATTGACGGTAACACGGCTTGACATTTCAGCCATTTTTATGGTGTTGTGCTAACTGAGGACCTCAGAAGTTCCACCACAACACCTTAATCAAGTCATGTATTTGTATGCTTTATCTGTGTTTTTCTACATGTGATTTCTAATTCAGATTGTTATGAATATGTTGATGACACAGTTGACAGGCAATTTTCCCGCTATGAGAAAATGAAAAAGAATGGATTAAATTATGGAAGCTCAAAACTTACCAAAAAGTCTTCCCATATCCTGCCATCATGTGATGTTATTCGTATGGCCCAAGACCAAACCATTACTGATTTATGGAGGGGGTTTCAGACCGTGACACGGTTTACACAGTTTTCGTGGACTCACACAAAATGGCAAATTTCATGTATAATGGAAAGCACAGAGGTCTTTCTGACAGTTTTGTCATATCCTCCTGACTACCAGGGGAAAAAAAGTTTAAAAATCTTTGGGGTTTTTTACTCCCCCAATTGTTTGAAGGCAAAAAATGAGATTGACAACATTTTTTTCGAATTTTTATTTTTTATTTTAAAGATTTAATGTGTCCACTACAGTGGACATTGGAAGGCCGTACATTGAAAATGTACCTTAATTGCTATCAATCAATCTGGATGAAAAAGCATAACAATCAGTTTAATTATTAGTAAATTTGAGCATTTATGAGTTAACAATGAGTGTTTTATTGGTTTGAGGTGGAAACTGGATGTGTCTGTGACCATTATCATTCATGCAGGTCATCTCAAGTCAAAGCAATTTTGTTTTAAGCAACTGGACTTGCAGTTGAAGCTTGAATGACATGTGATCCGTCAACTGAGAACTTTCACCAGAGTTGACTAATTTTATAGTTCTGATGTGTGAAATATGGGTTATTATCTCTGGAACAAACATGTGTTCATGTCTATAGGATTAATTTAGTCTTAATTTAATTTTTGGTTGAAATATTGTCCTGCAAAGTTCAGACACACATCAGAGTCATGCTCCACAGGGGATGACAACTGAATCAATAGGGAACATTCTGCTTGTTCTGATTCTATTTGTCTTGCTTGAAATGAATCCTAAGAGGTCTCTGAGTCTTCAGCATCTTCCTCAAACATCACATCTAGGATTATTTATCAATAATGTTCTATAAAGTGTCTCTCCTTCTGATTCTGATACTGACTTTCTGACTGGAAAAATACTAACAAAATGGAAGATGTCACTACCAATGTCCATTTTAGAGGACATTTCTTTAACGCCTAAATATGGGAATTAAATAATGTTACATTAATTTAGAAAAGGTTTAATTGTACTCTGAAGAGATTGAAATAACATATAAAGATGATGTTTTAAGACAATAATTGCCCACTTTAAAGTATTATGCATTTACTTTCCCTTTAACCAAAAGCGGCCTATTTTTAATGGACACCATTTTCCTTGCAAAGAAATAGAAAGTTCCCAAAACCCCACCCCTACACACATGGTATCATTGGAAAGCTCTGAATGTCCTCTTTAAAGACCATTGGGAGTTAGCACAGTAGTGTGTATGGGGTGGGAGATATCGCAGTTTACAAATGTCCTCTAGAGAGGACAAAAATGAACTGCTGGTAGTCAGGAGGATATTGTGATGATTACTGTGAATCAACATTTGCAATCGTCTTGGGCAAAACAAGTTGCTAATATGCTAATATGAAGACTGAATCTGACATTTGGAAAACAGGACGGCATGAAAATGCCCAAAACCAGTAGGCCTATTAAATATTCATTTTTGCTGAGGGAAATAATGCCATGTCTACACTTTCTGTATTATATGAAAGATAAATGTGTGCTAATGTCCAAAACATCATTGGATGCAGTTAATAGTTAGTGGAATTGGCAAATAAAATCCACGGACTTAAAAGCGCAGCCGAATTGTAGAATGACCCATGTACACACCACTTATTATCAATGGCGCAGTAATAACAAATAACTTTTACTCTTTTTTATTACTTATTTTGGGTTTAAATTCCTTTATTCGGAAACTACCCCAGGTCGGACTCGAACCCAGGTCCCCCCATACTGTATGTTATGGCGCCTTAGCTCACTAAGCCAATTGTACCCCCTGAGTTTTGCAGATTTAGCAAAATCTGCAAAAATGTTGATGTTCTAATATAGAGCAGCTCTTCCCAGGCCCAGTGATGACCTGCACCTCACACAAACTCAAAACAACTGCAAGGGGTGAAAACAGCCATCTTACTTACAGCATATGGTATACATTGAGGGAGAGACACCACTGGATATAATGTTTGTAGATCACACACTGATTTGAACTTTGAATGTTTTGAAGTTTCAATGTTAATGACAGGTTTTTTTGTTCTGCATTTCAAGGAAAACATTTGTGTTTTCACGCTTAACCTTCTGCTGTGCTTCATCCTCGCCGGGCCTTGTTTGCATCAAGGCCTGAGTGTCACTATACTCCTACAGATAAAAAATGTTTTAAACAACTCCCTCCCTTTTGGTTTCTCCTGGCTGTTCATCTTACTGACTTTAATCCACAAAATCTTAGGGTTTGGCGAGAGAAACATTTGAACACATCAATACAACTGACAAGCAGCACTTTGGACAGCTGTCGGTGAATCATATATTTGCAGTCCATGCTGCTGTTTTTTTCTGTCTCTGAATAATCTAGCCAAATAGTTGTTTAGTGGAATGATTAAATGACTGACTAATACTACTCTCAGCTTCATGTGCTGGGTTGCATCGTGCCTGCAAGGTTTGCAGGGATGTGGACATCACGGCATTAGTGTTTTGATTGGCATGATTGGAAGTTAGGTCAAAGGTACGAGCATAAAACATGCATAGCAGCTAGCATGCATAGCACCTTGCTAAATCATCTACCTGCAAACTCTGCATTTTCTGAGGATCCATATACGTACGTATGTATTCAACTGTCAGCCAATCTTTGTCATCAATCAGTGCACTTCTGACATATCCACATATCCAATATAACTGCTCCTTGCACAACCACCTACTCAAGTAGGCCTACATTTCCAATGCAGCTCTTAGTTAAGTTAAAACTAGGTGAAAGAAAAACATTTCTGAATACAGAGAAATACAGCGGCCCCACCTGATTTATGCAGCTTATTATCAATACCCTAAGGACGGATATCAGGCAGGCTCTACCTCAGCAAGTCTAAATTTAGGCTTTTTAAGGTGCAGAAGTATCAAATTGTAACATTGACTTCTCTGGTGTATGATAATGCATCAATGTATTTGTGTAGAGAAAGGGTAGGCCTATGTGTTAGTTTCAGATTTCAGAAAGATGTCATAAGGATGTACAGTATACACCAAAGGCTCCACGAAGAAAAATAAAGTCGGGTGCATTACTCTCAAAGCTCAATGTTTTTTGAATACACCCTCTATGCTTGCAGGCCATCCTTTGTGCTGGAAGTGAGTTGGGTAGGCCTAATTAGCTTAGCTGGTGCTTAAGGCCAAGGTGATCCATGGAATAACAAAATTGCATATTAAAGACAAATAAAACGTACTAAATTAACTTTACAAAATAAAACTGTGGCATTAGATCCCAAATCTGTGTGATTAGACCCTTTTGCATAAGCTGGTTTAGCCATTTGTTGCATTGGAATAAAAGTCAATACTTCACTGAAGTGCCAAGACTCTGCAACTGCAAGCAAGAGTGTTCTCGTTTCTAAGTATTTTATCAATAGAAAATGATTTGCTAGTTTCCCCCAGTGTATGCTGCAGATACGAAATCTCAGTTTGTTTGATGCAAATGCAAGCAGAGTGCTCCCTTTCGCATGTTATCGTTCTCCCCTAGTCCCCTCTTGATGTGCTCATTAAACCCTGGTCTACATGCGGGCTTTGTTTCTTGACATTCTCGAGTGTTCTTTTCTATATTTTACCCTCAGAAAAATGACTGTCTATTTGCCAGAGCCCACTCATACACAGTCAATTTTGTGGTGGCTCAAATTTAACACTAATCTAACTTGGTCCTAATCTCTGTGTGGTTAATTAACCCTACAAACCCTACTTTACGGTGTATTTAGGCCTACTTGCTTGATGTGTTAAATAACTTGCTATTGGCCTCAGACCATTCAGTGTGACAGCGTTTAACCCCTTAGCGCAGAGCCTCTGTTATTACCTTAATGTATTGTCACCAAAATGGTAAGGACCAAGTTACCTAAGGCTCTGTGCAATGTCATTGCAATGTTGTGATGATGTAGTTGAGTGTTATCAGCAAAGAGTGAATAGGCCCGTCGACGGGCCCATCTGCAGAAAGAGGTTATGCCGCAGATACAATATGAAATCTGTTGCTCGTGGCCCTGCCGTGGCCAACTGGTAGGGCACTCGCCTGTCATGCGGCTGACCCGGGTTAAATTCCCGGCACGGGTCCTTTGCCGACCCCTCCCCGTCTCTCTCCCAATTTGCTTCCTGTCCACCTCTCACACTGTCCTATCAAATAATGTCTAAAAAGACTAACAAAAGAGAAATCTGTTGCTCGCATGGTACACTAAAATCATTTTTTTCCCCATTCCACTCGGAATCTCTTTCTTGCATGATTGTGCTTAATGACTTGGTTACTCGCCCCAGTCCACTTTGACAGCATATATAAGCACTAGATATAAAATGTCCTTTCATCGCTTGATGTGCTACTCAGTAAACCCCGGCCTTTGCGGCCTGTCCCCCCCATGCTGGGTTTGTTTCTTGACATTCTTGACTTCCTGCCGGGCCCGCTAATGGCTGGCCACTCACCAGCTGCCTTCGCCTCTTACATAACAACAGCACTGGGCCACAATAGGCCCGCATCAGGGCTTATTAGGTGGTGTGTGTGTGTGTGTGTGTGTGTGTGTGTGTGTGTGTGTGTGTGTGTGTGTGTGTGTGAGAGAGAGAGAGAGAGAGAGCGAGAAAGAGACTGAGAGATGGAGAGAGAGCAGAGAGAGAGAGAGTTTGTGTGTTAGTGTGTCCATTTGTGTTCACGTGTGCATGTGTGTCTGTGATAATGTGTATGTACGTTTGTGTCTTGTATCTGTGGTTGTGTGCGTGCTTGTCTGTGGTTGTATGATTGTGTTTCTTTGCGCGCGCGTGTGTGTGTGTGTGTGTGTGTGTGTGTGTGTGTGTGTGTGTGTGTGTGTGTGTCTTGCATATGTGGTTGTGTGCGTGTGTGTGGTTGTATGATTGTGTTTCTTGTGTGTGTGTGTGTGTGTGTGTGTGTGTGTGTGTGTGTGTGTGTGTGTGTGTGTGTGTGTGTGTGTGTGTGTGTGTGTGTGTGAGACAGGGGAGGCGGGGGGTGTCATAATTGCTTGCTAGTGGCCCTGTTGAAAGCGTGGGTAATGGCTGCTTTTGTCTCAGCCCCGTCCCCCCTCATGCAGCCTGATGGCCCCACAGTGGCATCTCCATGCCAATTCCCCATCACACGTCTCACATCCTCCCTAAAGCACCCGGCTATTGTGGAGATTAGCACATCGTCAGCCACAATGGCCCTTCCTGACTGGCCTTCCTAGCTGCCTGCTAAAGCTTCTGCAAGGACGCTTACAAATCTGTGCAAATATGCTGAAAGAATGATGGTATGGTGCTTATCAGGGACGACATCTACATGTTTTGCCGTCATCAAATAGGCCATGCAATAATAACAATAGATTTTGGCTAGATCTCAAATGGCACACTTGTGCACTTCAGGCACTATGTTTCAGTGCGTAACTAATACGGGATACGCACTGAAACATGGACACTGAAGTGCACAAGTGCACCATTTGAGATTCAGCTTTTGTCTCTCATTAATCATCAAGGCCAACCCACCTTGTACTTGCAAAATATTGTGCCAGTTTAGTGTACAGTATATTGCATGTTGTGTATATGCAAAGGGTAGGCCAAGTCGTATTTAATGTTTGCCAAATAAAGTGCTAAAAATTGCAAGCCACTTCATTCCCCAAAAACTTAAGCAACATTCATACTGTATTTTATCAGATGACTGATGTCAAATGCTATACTGGAGCATGCACAAAAAGGCAACTCCAACAATTTGCAAACTGATTCACAATAAAGACTGCAGAAATTAAAATATATTTGAGTTGGAGGACTGGAAGCTGATGAAGTGTTTAGCAAAATAGGCCTATGTTGCCCAGCTCAGCATGCAGTGATGAATATCTGTTCTCTGCAAGTTTGCATACAGTATCTGCAAAAAGCACCATTAAGCCACATGAGATTTAACTCTTGGAGTATTTTTGACTGATGTTAACGGTAAAAGAGGTGTATAATGATAAAACAGTGTAGAGCAGGGACAGCTTGGGGAGGGTCTGCCTTTGCAGAAATAATTGATCGCTATTGAACAAGAGATGTAGGGCACGCGAGGTGCATAGGACTTTTGCTATTTGTACAAGCAGTGCAAGCAAGCATAGGCACGAGCGTCAGCTCAAACTACAGAGGATACCCAAACAAACTCCCACACACAGCTGGCAAAGCACACAGCTGTTGCTGCAACTCCTTATTGATGCAGATTGGCGCCCGAGGCATCATCTGATATCAGTTAGGCTTTAACTAAAAAGCTGTTGCGCGTGCCTGGTTAAGCATTGACAGGAAAGTAAATGTAATACTGAAAAAACACTACGATGTGTCTTTCTGAAATTTTAAGTGGATACATTTGAAATGTATGAGTGTGTGGAGAGAAGGGTAGGGATGCTTCTGCTAGGTAGTTCCATCATAACACTATGGGAAGGTAATACAGAGAGAGGTAGTATGCTGCCCCCATCTGGCGACTTCAGACACTTGTGTTATCACTCTCGCTATGTTTGTTATTTTAATGGGGGATTTTTATGCACACCATAAACCTTTTATGTGCTTTCATTATCACTGGGAGGTGGGAGGCATCAATTTCTTAGAGAGATCAACATCTTGAGTTCACAGTGCCAAGAAGGCTTCTTACAATGAAGACAACAGCCACTTTCACATTGCAGAGTTAGCTTCTACACTTCATACATACACATGAAAGGTTGACAGATTTTTTTTTTACGGTTTTACATGGGCAAGGTTCTTCAACTGGGGCATAGGTGGAGGTTTAACAGGAGGACTTGGAATGGACTTGGATTGGAATGATCACAGTATAATCCACTTCTAACATGTAATAATTTATTAGACATTTGGTCAAGGTTTTGCATACATTGACTTTTCATAATATTCTCAAAATACATACACATTTGACCAGTATTCTATTCCATGAAGTGAATAAGAAAAAAAACACAAACAAAAAAGGTGAGCCATGCATTTGCTCAGCTCCAAAAAAGGAGAAGATAAAAAAGGATATTTGATGTATTTGTTAAGCCAAATAATAAGATATATCAATGCAGTTTGCTCTGTAACAAATGGGAAAACTCATCTCGGTAAAAAAAGAAAGAAAGAAATAAGGAACTCTAATCAAATCATTTCTGAAAGAAATTCTAAAACCAACAACTAAAAAGTATGACGCATACCAAAACAATGCAATAGAATATGTTGAGAATTTTGTGACATCATGAGTCGAATATCATCCACCTTCATGTTATGTTATTCTGCAGACATTAGCTTTAACACTCATAGCTCAGTGGTCAAGTGCATGAACAGCTGCAAATGTAGTAAATATGGCACTGATACAAAATATGGGACCAGAGGTGAGCTCAGTCCTACAAGTAATTCGCTGAAAGGAAAGCACCTTTTCAAGAAGGGAGACACACCTAATGTAAAACAGCGTCTTTTTGTGATCAACATAGTATGTTAAAAAAAGTAGCTACACAAACAAAATATGATACATCAGGAAAATAAGACCTCCAAAAGAAGTTCTGTTAATGACCCTTACTTACTGTGGCCATGTCATTAACCTCCTTAAAAAAAACATTACAAAAAGCATAATTATACTTCAATGGAAAGCTGGGGTGCATTTCTGGAAAACGTAGTTGTTAGCAGTTAGCAACTTCGGTAGTTGCCAATGGAAAATTGCATTGCAACCAACAAAGTAGCTAACATAGTTAGCAACTACGCTTTCCAGCAATGTACCCCAGATCTGTAAGCTACTGGCAAAAACTGAAGTTTCAATGACCACTTCAACACGGGGTCAGGAAGTACAAATATGGTCATATCTACTGGCCAATTTAAAGGGAAACCAAAAATGAATTGTGATCATCACAAATGCCTATTTTTTTTTCAATTTGCTTTCAAATTGCATTATCAATAATTTCCCATTAATAATAATGTCCCATTGCATATATTTTTTGTAAGAAATAATGTTGATTAAAATAAATTAGCATAGAAACGGAAATAAAACAAACTTTATGGGACAAGAAGGGATGAAAACAAAACAAAACAAACAAAAAACCCAAAGACAAACAAACAAATAAAAAGCCTGTAGCCTGTGACTAGCGTTTACCCATAATATGCACAGTGACCCTTTCTTCAGACGACCTGAGGGCAGTAATTATGAAAATATTTACAAAAAAGAAGCTTTAGCTCATAATGACTCAGTAAGGATTTATAAATGGCCAAAACACACAAAAAATAAAAAATAATAATTGACCCATGACATCCCTGCCATGCATATATCAGCCTGCATTCAAACAAGTGTAGGATATTTAACCCCTTGTTGATAAGAACAGTCACAGGGCTCATCAAAAAATTCAAGGCATTCAACATCTTAGTTGTATAGACAGGACAATGTTCATGAATACGAGTTACCATGAAAAATAGCCTACAATATTGTTCTACAGTACTTCATTTTTGTGTTGATAAGAAAATAAAACTATTCAGCCAAAAAAAGAAGCAGTCATCCTCTTATCTTATGACGGAATACGTATAAACAGAAGTAAGCCAAAACAGAACATGACAATATTATTGTATATTTGTTTAAAAAAGGGAAAAAAAGTTTACAAACAAATCTTATCACATTTGTAGAAAATAATTAAATAATTATGTATGTATGTATTCATTCCATTGAACAAGCTATTACAAAATAGTCTTGGGAATTACGTTTGTGCCGACACCAACACGGGAAAGCTAGAGAACTGTAACAGGATGGAAAAGCCAACCTTCAACCTTCTGTAATCACTACACAGTACAATTTGGAGTGTTAATTCAACACTTAGAGCAGGACTAAGTGAGTGTTAAATTCAACTCTCAAAGTCTTAAATTAACACTACAAACTTAAGGCTCTTTTCCACTGCCGGTTTCCGGCAGGCCTACAGTTCTACACAGCGTGACTTGACCGCCACTTTTTGCTTTTCTAATAGGCACAACACAGCTCAATTGTAAAGCAAAGAGTGGCGGCCGAGTTGCGCCGTGTTGAGCTGTAGGCCTACCAGAAAAATGATAGTGGTAAAGAGGCATTGTCTATCAACAACAACTCCCCATAGACTGTAACTGACCTGCAACCATCACTCAACATAGTCAGATATTGTAAATTACCTTTTTTGTTTTTGGTTTCTTCTGCAGGACATGCCACTAATATAATAATCAAGAACATCACTGAAAAAGACTACTGTACTTACAGTGGTTCATGTGGTTTCAGCCATCTCTTGTCTACATTGTTTTTGTAAATGTATAGGCCATAAACTGACTGTATCCACAGGTTTGTTTCGTTGAACGAACATACATAGTTTGAACTGATTGATCCCATGCTTTTGAGTGTGGTGGAAGTTACTGGTAACCTACAGTACAATGGAGGATATTTAGCATCTGTCATCAATGCACAACATGAGTGGAAGTTAGATAGACACTCTAACAGTCATGTCTAGTTCATACACTATGTACAGTACATCAACTCATTCAGTAGACATAGACAGAGTATGCCTATGCAGGAAAGTCAACGGGGGACAAAGGGCTCACTTGTCCCGGGCCCATGGAGAAAGGCCCACAATAGACTCCTCATTACATTTTATGTATTAGGTCTGGGTGGCCCGTTCAACTGACTTGGTCCTGGGCCCAGCCAAAGCTGTCAGTGGCCCTGTGTGTCTATGTGTTTCAACTACTCTCATCAGTCCACCGGCTCACCTCACGTGGGTTGGGTTAGTAAGACATCATCACGGAGGTGACATGTGAGGAGGAAGTAGAAGGCGTTGAAGGAGGAAGAGGAGGAGAAGGTGGCAAAAAGTCTCTGGGGTTGATGGGTGACGCCATAGACATACTGTATATGAATCTAAACAGTAGATTTCGAGTGTTAGAATGAACACTTCAGAGAGCAGAATCAACTATTAGAGATTTAAATTCAACTCTCTACAAGGTAATGACACACAGTGCAACTGTTTGAGCCGGGCAACAACACTATTGGTCTCTAATTTTCCGATGCATCAGCGGAAGACAATTATTTATTTTTTTGACTATTCCAAATTCTCCTGATGAAAGTGTTATAGTGATAAACAATCCAAATGGCATTGTTCTGTATAGTGCCATTGCCCAGAGACACTGCTCAAAAAGTTGCCCTGTGAATCAACACCGTCAGTGTTAAGCTAACACTCCAAAACTTTGTACTGTGTACTACAGTATGACTATGGGTGATGATACAACTAGGCTGTTGCTTGGCAGGTAAACAGTGGAAGTGTAGAGGAGTGTGTGTGTGTGTGTGTGTGTGTGTGGGTGGGGGATGCCGTGGTTAATACGCCTCTTTCTGCGTGTGCATCTGTTCCTGAATCTTCGTCAGCATCTCTTGCATCCGTCGTAACTGTGATTGGAGCAAAACACAACACAGAGATGTCCGTCAAAACCAAAGAAGAGCGAATCATTGGTCAAAATTCATCACGTGGTGCAAACGGCGAGTTCTGATTGGTTAGTGTTGTCTAAAAAGACCTCCCCGGTGATTGGCCAATGATTGGCTGATGATGTGGCCTGTGGCCTGTAACCGTAGTAGGCCCAGTCTCTGGGGTCACTAGTGTGGGGGACGGCGATCAATAATACACGAGATGAGGAGATCACGTGACCAATAGGGGCCTGGCGAACAGCGGGGTATGCTGAATCGCATCACGCATCTCTGCCAGCGCACTGGCCAGAGAAGCCCTGGCGCTTTCTCATTTATTTGTATGATTCAAATCACTATGTATCATAAATGTGAGTATTTATAGCTGAGGAAATACTGAAAACAAGAACACTAAAAACACTGTTTATTTGAAGCAGTAACCTAGTGCATGCGTCTCTGTATCGGACACGTGAAAGGCTATTGATGGCGTGAGAGTACAATTGCCAGGATCATGTATAGAAATCGACTTTAAGCAAAATATCAATAAAGTAAATCATGACCAATGATTCATAGTTGGGGATATTTGCTGACTTGTCTTATACTGGTGCTGTTGTAGTCATACCCATTATGGAAATGTAATGCATAAGGAAGTGCTTGTGGGCACGCTGAATGTTTTATAATTACAGTGACAACAGTAACCATTTTGAAATAATTTAATGACAGATGGAAACAAATAGTGTCAACTTATGAACAAATAAATAGTGGGAATCAAAAAGGAAATAATGCGTATCAGAAATGCTTACATTTGGCATCCATTCATCGCCGATCTTACATTTAATAATATCACTATTATAAAAGAATACTATCCCGGCCAAACTTAAATGATCATAATATACAGTTAAAGGTGCACTGTGTAATATTTTTGTAGTTTATTTCCAGAATTCATGCTGCCCATTCACAAATATTAACTTTTTCATGAATACTTACCACCACCACCAAATTCTAAGTATTCATTATGACTGGGAAAATTGCACTTTTCATACATGAAAAGGGGGATCTAATCCATGGGTCCGTCATTTTAAATTTCCAGAAAAAGACATTTTTAACTGCAAAACTTACTGTACTTTGGTTACAATAGTAAATATTAGTTTATTATTCAGTAAATATTCATGAAAAGATCAAATTTGGTAATAGGCAGCACAGTTTCAATGAGCAGCATAGTTACAGTATCTATTCTGGCCACATTCTACACAGTGCACCTTTAAGGACATTTGGCTCAATCTTCTCTACAAAAAGACAAATAAATGGGGAGGTCTACCAGAGACTGGACACATATAAAGTTACAGCCACATTAAATTTGCATGGGGGGTGTCTTTAGGAAACTCTGAGGCTGCATAGTTCCTTAAATACTGCTGACTTAGGAAGTGAATTTGCACAATATTAAAAGCAAAGAGAGAGAGAGAGAAAGAGAGAGAGAGAGAGAGAGAGAGAGAGAGAGAGAGAGAGAGAGAGAGGGAGAGAGAGAGAGAGAGAGAGAGGGAGAGGGGGAGAGAGAGAGGGAGAGAGGGAGGGAGAGAGAGAGAGAGAGAGAGAGAGAGAGAGAGAGAGAGAGAGAGAGAGAGAGAGAGAGAGAGAAATAAATAGAGGCAGAGAGAAGACAGCATTGACCATAGAAAAACAACATCATGGCATGTTACACTGCCTTGACACCAAACATAGTTAAAGAGACATTATGCAACATTGTTTAAGTTAACGAGTTGTTTCGCCACTTGTTCAATGGTTAAACATCTCATTCCCGGGAAAATGAGTGATCTGTAGTGGACAGCAAGGCTTACAGTACAAATTGTTTTGTGATAGGCATGCACTCCTTGGTGTGAAAATGCACTTTTTGGCCCATAGGGGGAGACTTCAACCAAATGTTGCCTAGTATCACTTTGTTAGGACAGAATGAGGTAAAAACCTGTACTAAGTGGAGCAGATGCACACTTCTAGTGCTAGCTCTCAGCTGCTGTCTTGCAACAAAACACATTGCTCGTCACCACTCACAGGCGATAGAACGTTACTCAGGCAAAAAGTGCTTGATCACTGAGCTGTGCAGGCCTCAGACTACTGTACTACTGTACTACTGTACATAGTCTTGTATGGACAGCAGGAGCTCCATCGCCATGGCTACTCTACATGACGTCACTCTGCATCTATGTGGGGTAGGATAATCCCAGGGGAGGGAAGAGCTAGCGGGAGTTTGGCATTTATTTGTACATGTATTAGACGTTTGTGAGTGTGTGTGTGTGTGCGTTTCTTTTCTATCTTTATCCTCCTGTGGAGACCAAACCATCCCGAGATGGGGCCGCCAATGCCTTTCTTTGGTATTACTGCCAATGCCTTTCTTTGGTATAACGTCCCCCCTAAGAGGATTCTGGATCTCAAATGGCTGTGGAACATGGAGATTATTCTAGAACCGTGGAGGTCTATCAGGACCCGTCTGGGTGGGGCGGGTGATGCTCAGAGTGGGGCTCCTGTTCTATATGGTGGTCCTGAAACTGCTCAGGCACGCTACTGGGCTCGTGCACGTGATCGTCACCATGCTCATGCTCGTGCACGTGGTCATGCTCATGCCCGTGAGTGTGCTCGTGCACGTGATCGTGGTCGTGGTGGCCATGACCGTGGTCGTGCTCATGCCCGTGGTGGCTGTGCTCGTGCGCGTGATCATGCTCGTGCCCTTGGTCGTGATTGTGCACGTGCCCGGCTCTCTGCCGTACCTCTTCGTCTTTCTCTCGTATGAGCTTTTCCGTCTCGCTGTCGGCCACGCCGGGCACATTGGGTATGGGGAAGTCGGTGCCGCTCTCCCGGGTCAGTTTGCTGAGCGAGCAGAAGCACAGGAGGTCAGAATACACACGATATCACAATCTATCAGTACAGAGCCGTTCATTACACCGTTTTAGTTTGAAGGAGAAATAAGACAATATTAAACACAGTAGTATATCCTGTCCATACGTTCATTACATTGCTTTAGCTTCAGTGCCGGTTTAGATATTAAATAGAAATAATTATATTAATAATATTCTATCAAACAGAGGAATCCCTTTCCTTGAAACCCTTCCCTTGAAAAAAATGTCCAAAAGTTCATTAGAGTGCTTTATAGTTTATGTGCCTGTTAAAATTGTCAATATGGCATAGAAAAATAGGGTATGCCATTTAAAATAATATCATTACCTTGAAAATATCCAAATGCATTTGCAGCGCATTCATAATTGAGTTAAGACTGCATTATTGTGTAACAGTAGTCCAAGAACTGCCTTTGGAACAGCCTGCCCTGTTTAAGCTGTACAGCATGTGATCTATACCCAAGTGCCAACTAGATGTCCCTATTTCAAAGAGCCCAATAGATACCCCTTTCTAAAATTGAAGACTTGGTGCAAGGGGCGGATATTTTGTAGCCTGATTATCATCGACTTTCAAATCTCTTCGAGACTTGGTCTGACCAAGAGCATAACAATTAACATTTCCCAAACGGCATTTCCCAAACAGCCTCCCCTGGTTTGCTAATGATTGTTTGCTTCCCAACAAAGTGGGAGGGGTTCCCGATTTTGCTGGAACTCAGAAAGTACTTGCATTGCTCTTGACCTGACTGGTAGCAACGCTGAAGCTGTTGCGTCCCTAGGGGCACGGCCTGGCTCGGAATTTTGCATCAGTCACCCACCAGCCAATTGTGGTTAAAGTACAAAGGGTAAATGGTAAGTGCCATTAATTCGATGGTGAGTTGAATCATTTGACAGTATCTGACAAAAGTTCAAAAGTTTGCAATGCCAGAAAATTTTGCAATGTTAATTCAACACTTCGAAATGTAGGACTACCTACAAAAGTGTTACATTTCACTTACTGTAGTGAATCAACATCACAAATTAGCCTTTGCAGCCACAATTATGTGAAACAAGTTCTGTTTTGAAGTGAAGCAGGAAAGCGACTACCGGATGCTACTTGTCCTGCTTCAAATGCATTGAATAGAAGGTGTCTGACGTCATGTGTTAAAGGCCTCATCACGTGAACATGCTTGCTGCACAAGGAGGTCTCATTGTTGCTGCAGGATACCTGCCCCCTAATTGATACCTCCAGTATCGTGCAAAGAGCGTCTGGAAACAAGTATGTGCACTTGGTCGCATGTGGTTGCATGCATAGTTTTAGGCATAAAGCAAGCATGTCCCCGGCCTTATGCAGTGTGTGGATACCCTGTCTTGTCCTGTAGTGTCTACGTAGGTGACTGTGCCATGCGTACTTGCGGTTGCGCTCCTTGACCACCATGCGCGTCATGCTCTGGATGCACTGGGCGCGGTAGTTCTCGTAATGGGTCTCCCGGGTCACGTCCTTCAGGTCCTGCATGTGCGTGCGCACCAGCATGTTCCGCAGCTTCACAAAGTCACAGTGCGCCGAGTTCTCCACTGTCACAACACACAACACGGAGCACGAGTGAAACTCTCCGCTAGCAACTATACACATAATATTAAGTAGGATTTTGAAGTATTTTATGGGGCAATACATTTATTTATCATGTTTCTGAGATCTCAGATCATCAGGTTCCAGTTATGAGCAAGCAATGAAATGAATACTCTGAACATTTTAGTTATGTGCAGTACATAAAGCATACAGTATGGTAAAGTAACACTATGCCTGCCACTGCTTCTACTACCACAGCTACTAATAACTATGCTATGTGTGTGTTTGTGTATTTATTGTGCATCAGTATGTTAGTCTTCTTAATGCACAGTGTGTGTTGTGAGTGAACGGGTTAGAGATAGAATGTGAATCCATGTATCAGTATCCTGCACCCCATCCCTGTTATATAGATTTTTGATAATAAAGTACACTTCACTTGACTTAATAATAAAATAATTATTAAGAACTATTGCTCCTTCGCCTTTTACTGCCACATTGTTTTGGCAAATACTGCAGTACTATGATGGCTGTATGAGGTCCACAGTGATGCATGTTGCTTCCTGTAGTTTACCTTCTACGATGCCCCAGGGGTACAGACGTCCTCGCACCCGCCTCCCCTTGGCCTCCACCACCGTGTTGCTGCCGATGACAGCGAAGGGGATGCTATCCTGGAGAGAGAAAGAGAGAGAGAGAGAGAGAGAGAGAGAGAGAGAGAGAGAGAAGGAGAGAGAGAGAGAGAGAGAGAGAGAGAGAGAGAGAGAGAGAGAGAGAGAGAGAGAGAGAGAGAGAGAGAGAGAGAGAGAGAGAGAGAGAGAGAGAAGAGTAGATAAGGATGAGAGGACAACAACGCGCATGCACTAAGTGGATGGGGATGAGGAAGTGATGCAGTCGGACAGCCTCTGCACTGCAGACGCCGTGTCCTCACTCGCTCCTCTTTCTCTCCCCTCTCGCTCGGTAGTCGGTACCCAGCCCCTGTGCTGTTGCACCTCATCTGAATGCATCTTGCCTACCGTCTCGAATCTCAGTGTGTGTGTGTGTGTGTGTGCAGACGCGTGCGTGTGCGTGTGTGTGTGCGTGTGTGTGTTTATGGTCAATGTCTTATTATTTAACTGCACATTGGAGACTGGTCATGCAAAACTTCTGTGCTAACCCTGTGAAATAGATTTTTGATAATAAAGGTCCCTGCCCACCTCTGGTTGATATCCCTCATCAAGACATGCTGCACCACTACAGTTTTTGACCAACAAACAGGGTGCTCATACAGACACATGCATACACAAGAAGCCCTGATTCAGCACACAGTCTGTCTAAACCTAGAGCGCACCCCCTCCCCTCCGCCTTCTTCCCCCCATCTCTCTTTCTCTCTCTCTCTCTCTCTCTGGGGCATATCAGGACACTGCTAGCTGCAGGCAAGTCCAATGTTGACAGACACAACAGAGACCATAGTCCAGCTTAGTCTTGTTCTGCCCTGCTCTCAAACTCACAGGGAGACACAGATGGGGGGTACACTGAGGGCATGCACTGTCCACTTTAAGGCTCTACAAGGCTCTACTTGACAGGATATGACTCGATTTTCTGGCCATTATGTGGCAAACGAACGGGGGAGAGGGTGATTTAGAAGTCATTGGAGTGTTTCTCAATGTGAAGTAATGCCCATTTTTCACAGATTTCACCAAAGAGTACCCAATCACTAGTTCTAAGTGTAATAAGTCATTGCATACTCTGGCCGCAAATGGGTGTTACTCGCGTCCAAGCAAGGCTAGGACACTTCACTTTGAGGAATAGCCACTGGCTCCTACGTAGGGGCACTAAATAGTGAAAAGAACTCATGAGGTGCACACGATGGCAGATGGAAGCACGGTTTAAATTCAAGTTGCCAAAATGCAAAACCCAAGGGAGTGACTGGAATGTGCTTCATTCCTGGCCCATTTCAATGGTCTCCAGTGAAACAATCTCTGATGTACGTAGGTGAACACAGTTGACTGTAGATAAGCGGTTCCGAAACTGTTTTCCTTGCGCACCTCCTTGTACATTTCAATGTGGTTCGTACACCTCCTAAGTGAATGTTTTAGTGTGCTGATGGCCACGCAAATATGACTTCAGTGCGTAAATCACTGCACATTATGCACAGTCCTCATTTCTAGGGGGGGCAGATCAACATTGACGTCCTCACTGAACACTGGAAGTTATTGCTGTTTGACGGGATATGATTCCGTTTGCGTGCCAAGGAGGGTGGGATGGGGAGGACCGACCAACCTTAAGCTCCTGGTCCTGCTGTTTAAAATCTTCATCCTCATCCGAGTCACAGTCGGGGAACTGGTAGATCTTAATACCATATTGTTCTATCTCCTCTCGAATCTACACACACACACACACACACAAAAAGAGAAAAATAGAGCCTTATCAAAGTTAGCCTGCACACATGCACATCACAAATGATTGAAACAATATGGAAAAATGTAACTCATTCTCTCATACAGTGCATTATGTGGCATTAAATTATATGATAAGTAATGCAACCCATCTACTACTGCAATATGCAATGACTGGAATACTATTATTGGTACTATATAGATTATGTACAATGGGATAAAAGTAGCTCATTTGCCAGATGATGCCTTACTACACGAACTTACTACATTGGCTATGTTTACATGAGAGATTTCATTCAGTATTAACTCCACTTTGAAAATTTAATGTAATCACCTGATAAGTCGGAATTAAATGAAGGATCAAAGTAAACTCAACTGAACTATTTAATTCTGAATTACCAAATCGGAATTAAAAGAGCCATGTAAACAAAGCCATAGCCTAGAACAAATACTGCACAAAATAAAAAGGGGGACAGGGTGCACAGCTCTGACTGAGTAGACATACTGGGGAGCCACATTGGAGAGCCAGTCGTGAGCCAGACTGTATGGCATGATGTGTATGTGTGTGGGTACTCTATTTAAGCGTGTGCTAGCCCTAACCTTACTTAGCATCTACCCTTGTTGTTGTTCATATTTCCTGTGCACTTTGTATCTGCTAGTGATGTTGGCTATGACTATGTCCTCAATTGTAAGTTGCTTTGGTTCTGCATCTGCCAAATGCAATGTAGTGTAATATTAGTCAGAGCCAGTCGAAAGCTCCCACTACAAGGCCTGCTCCTACAGTGACGTCAGCTTTGCATCATGCATGTAATGTGACAAGGACTGACCTTGATTTTCTTTTTCTTGACCTCGGTGGGGGTGAGCGTGTCTGCCTTGGCCAGCACAGGCACGATGTTCACCTTCTCATGAAGAGCCTTCATGAACTCCACGTCCAGGGGCCGAAGACTGGAGACAGGAGAACAAAAACAACAAAATATTGATGCAGGAAATAAAATGTACTTGATGGTCATATTAAAGTGACCGTCCTTGAAAAGTTTTCTCCCTGTTGTTGACAGAGCATCAATTGCTTTGTTTCTTTTGTACTTTCTTTTGACTTTCGCATTTTACTATCGGAAATGACTGTTCAGATGTCCTTTCATCTGCGTGTGAATTCTCTCCATTCAAATATTTTGAGAACATACTTTTTACACCTATATAAAATGCATTTTGCAATGCAATGCAAAATACAAAAGTGTCAATTTCCCCATATGTTCCAAAATGGATATAAGCTCTTTTCCCCTCCCGGTTTTCTGGTAGGCCTACAGCTCGACACAGCACGACTCGGCCGCCACTTTTTGCTTTTCCATTGGGCACGACACAACTCAATCAGAAAGCAAAAAGTGGCAGATGAGTCGCTTGGTGTCCAGCTGTAGGTGTACCAGAAAAACAGCTTTGGAAAAGAGCCTTTAAGTCATTTTACAACAAAGCTCTGTGCTGTGCTGTACACATAGTGTATATATAGCTTTTATGCTGTTGTTGGAAAGGCAGCACATTGCTATTATGACTGATCACTTTTGTATAGCCAGTCAAACTGCCTTTAATACAGCATTTTTAAATGCATTTTTATGGGCTTTTTCACTTTTATTACAGATAGGACAGTGAAGAGCGACAGGAAGCAAATGTGGAGAGAAAGACGGCAATGTGGAGAGGGAACGGACGGCAAATGGCCCAGGCCGGACTCAAACCCTGGGTGCAACCCTTGTGCATGCAAGCCCAAATGTGGGGGGCTTACCGCGTTCTGCCACAGCGCCCCCCTTTCATGTTGTTTTGCCAGAAATTCATTGTAAGCTTCCAGAAGGATGCCTCTTATGGTTCAGTTGGTGCAACATCCAATCTCCACCAGCAGAGGGCCCTCTTCTACAAGCAACAACACACTGTGCTGCTCTGCAGGTTGGCGTTATGAATGAATTCCCTCTGTCCGCAGTGCAACCAAAGCAGACTGTGTGCAGCGGCTCGAAACCACCAAGTCAGCACGGAGTATAGTTCAGTCCTAATAACTTATTGAATCTGATGATGGTTACACCCATCCATACGTGCCCTCGGGAGGGAGGGGGGATGGGTGATCATCAATGCTGTAGTCAGTGTGTGAGCTTTAGCTCGCGTGACAAATCGACTGACAGAATTGATCGATTGGATCAACAACATTATTATCTCTGCATCTCTGTTTTTAAAATGTGGTGTGTGGAAGATGCCATTGCTATGATTTGATGCTGCAGAAATCTGTAATGGTGGCATATCAAGCCATTTCTCAACCTTCTTAATGTTTTAGAGTGGGTAACAAACAGTCATGAAAAAAACAAACAAAGAAACTACTACAAACAAAGAAAGTAACTAGCCACTGCTAGTTGGCCTCAGTTACACTGGCCACTTTGATAGTGCGTGTATGTGTGGATTGTAAGATTTAACATCTACCAGCCAATTGGCTAGTAGTAAAAAAAGTTAATTTATAGCCCTGCTTAAATTCTCACCCATGTCCGAAGGGGGAGATGAAGTAGAGGCAGCAGTGCACGCGGTTGTCCTGGATGTTCTTGCGGTTCAGGCCGCTCTCGTCCCTGAAGTACTGCTCGAACTGCTGGTCGATGTAGTCGGCCACGGACTTCCAGCTGAGGGGGCCAAACACAGAGACAAACCAGCACTGAGGCAACAGCAGCGCATCCATGCCATAGACCAGCACTATAACAGGCTCACATATACACCATATACTCACTACATTACCAGAGAGAGTAGATAAGAGAGAGGTTCCGTGGGCCCATTGTTTACGGGTTCTACTATTGCAAGGGGGGGGGGGGGGATCCCCCTTTAGGCAGGCCAAGGACTGTTCTATTCATTCTAAGAGCATTATGACACGCCCCTTTAGGCAGACCGGAACCTGGTCACTTTAGGCACCCATAGAAACCTATTATGTTGGCATATCTCTATATACTTAAAGAATCTCTGACATTACCATTACCTGATACTGCGACTTCTACTACAACTACTACTTCATCTACAGTACTACTACTACATAGTTCACATGGAATAAACACACGACAGACCTTTATGCCAAGTGTCATATGGAACAGACAGACTCTCTACAGAACATAGACACATGACCTAGAAGTTCACATATAGACACATATTACCTGGCGTCACATGTTAAAGGTGCACTGTGTAGGATGGTGGCCAGAGTAGGTATTGCAACTATGCTGTTAATTGAAACTGTGCTTCCTAACCAAAGTACAGTAAGTTTTGAAGCTACATTTTTTTTTCTGGAAATTCAATTTGGTGTACATGGAGAAGACCCCTCTTTTAATGTGTGAAAAGTGCAATTTTCGCAGTGGTTAGCATTAGTGTAAAGGTAACATTTGTGAATGAGTAGCATGAATTCTGGAAAGAAATTGCTAATAATTATTACACAGTACACCTTTAAAGAAGTGTTATGCTGATGCATTATGGGCCCAGTGGCTCCCTCTACGTACCATTCAGTGTTATTAACGGCATCTCCGAAACCTGGTGTGTCGACGATGGTCAGTTTCAGTTTGACGCCTTTCTCCTCAATGTCCACTGTGTGTTTTGTGATCTCTACCGTTTGAGTGATTCTCTCTGCGGATAATAACAAGTTCATGCAGTTAACACCAAACATGTCAACATCAAAAACAATCCATATGTAGAAGTATCTGCTGAATGAACTGTGAGGCATTAATGTTATTAATTTCTGAACCCCAAGAAACAATAGGGTGACATAACATCATTATAATAAACATTAGGTTGTTCAGCAACTGGCCTCTCTCACCTTCAGCGTTGAGCAGCTTCCGGTCTTTGTACAGGTCTGTGAGGAAAAGGCTGTTGACAAGAGTGGACTTTCCAAGACCAGATTCACCTGCGGGAAGAGAGAGGGAGAGGGAGAGGGAGAGAGAGAGAGAGAGAGAGAGAGAGAGAGATAGAGAGAGAGAGAGAGAGAGAGAGAGAGAGAGGGAGAGAGAGAGAGAGAGAGAGAGAGAGAGAGAGAGAGGGAGAGAGAGACACAGAGATAGAGAAACACAAGAGAGCGAAAAAGAGAGAAGGGGAGAGTAAGATAGAGAGAGAGAGTGAGAGGAGAGAGAAAAAAATGAGAAAAAGGAATACAAAAACAAATACAAAGACACATGGAGAGCACTGAGAGAGCACTAGAGAGAGCTTGAGAACATGTGAAGAGGAGAGAATAGACTCAGAGAGCTAAACACCAGGGGAGCGAAGAAGAAGAAGAAAAACAAGAGAGCCAAAAAGCCAATAGCCCCTGATCACTGCTGTTTTCCTCTACTTGAAAGGGAACCCTGTGTTACAGGAGGCTCTTAGGTGCAGGCCCAGCGTCAAACAGACTCTTAAACTCATTTGATCTGAGCTGCCTTTGATGCATTCTGGAGAGACTGACCTGCCACCATGAGGGTGAAGTCGAAGCCCTTCTTCACAGACTTGCGATGCACCTGGTTTGGCAGCGTTGCAAAGCCCACATACTCCTTATCCTGGTCCTAGGAGATGGAGAGAGAGAGACGGAGAGAAAGGGGGAGAGAGAGAGCGAGGAGAGAGAGAGAAAGAGAGACAGAGAGAAAGAGAGTGCATGAGAGAGAGAGAGTGAGAGCAAGAGCAAGAGATGGGGAAGGAGAGAGGGGGACAAGATTACAATCTGTGACGAAATTTTGGAAAGTGCATGCAGATTTTGTAGTAAAAGAATGGGACTAGGGATCATGAAAAATACATAACCCAAAATGAGAACACGGCGGGAGATATTATGTCTTGGGATATTTTCAGGGGATCTAAAAAACATAAAAGTGAGCAAGGTGAACCAAGGGCTACCTGGCTCATGTTCAAACGTTGCCCCGGCTCATTGTTAAAGCACACTTTATCCAAACCCACAGACTGCAGAACCACACTACGGCTCTCTCACAAACAGGGAGACATTTTTAGGCACAGAAATTATGGTAGGTCTTGAGAAAAAGAGAACACATTTACTGTATCGCTAAATGCCAACCTCTTTTCAGGAAGTGGAGATTCCGTAGACACACAGCATGATAAAAGAGACAATCAAACAACAAACTCACACTACCCTTTCTTGGCCATGAAGGCCACACAAAACCAAAGCATTCCACTAAACATCCTTTTTAAATGGAACTGGCATTTTGAACAAGATTAAGCCAATGTGTATTATTTTTATCTTA
Source organism: Engraulis encrasicolus (assembly GCF_034702125.1). Taxonomy (NCBI): domain Eukaryota; kingdom Metazoa; phylum Chordata; class Actinopteri; order Clupeiformes; family Engraulidae; genus Engraulis; species Engraulis encrasicolus. The sequence goes on along the minus strand of NC_085864.1, from coordinate 19,389,983 downwards.
GAGAGTAGAAAATGTACTGAGACACATGGATAATGGGGAATACAAATATGGAAACATACTGGAAGCTATCTAGGTTCTCATGTACAGTATGCAATATATGTGACCTCAAAAGTCAGATCGCGTCACTATCAATATTTCCATTTTCCAAACTACATCACAAATGATCACAGACAGAAAGACCAAAACCACATGTTTGTGTCCACAATCATCCAACAACCCATCAGAGCATCAGTGTAACTACATATTCTGTATAACTGTGATATGTGTAAGCATTTATTGTTCAGAGGAACCATCATGATCCATATCTTCACCCATGTAACCAAGTCCCCATAGACAACTAACGACATGGGAGCAGCATAAAAGGTGGGCATGTGTAGCCAACCCCAAGACCAGAAAGAGTGTGTGGGGGAGAAAAGTGAGGGGACAGCTGCTGTTTCCTTGGGCACCTGGATCGGCCCCTGGCCCCCAACCACCATTACCTCTGTGGCATCATAGGGGTCGTAACGGCCCCAGGGGCTCTTGGGCCGCGAGGGACTGACGGGCGACGGCAGGCCAAAGTCCACGTGGCCCCGCGGCGGCCTTGGTGGAGGGGGCACCCCATCGAAGGGTCCGCCGCCCCGACCGGACGCCGTGCACGGCCGCAAATACGTGGGCGTCCCAGGGGTGGCGGGGCTCTCGTGGCCCTCGCTCTCGCTGTCATGGTCACCGGCCCCTGCTTGGTGCTGGTGCTGGTGGTGGCTGTAGAAAGGATTGTTCTCTCCTCTCGGGGGGTGATGGTGATGCTGCTGATGGTGGTGGTGGTGGTGGTGGTGGTGCTGATGCTGCTGACTCTGACCAATGATGCTCTCCAGCTCAGAATCCTCGGAGTCCTCCTTGGAATGGCTTGAACTCTGATTAGGGGGCCGGGACGGAGTGGGAGGCGGGGCAAATAGGCGAGGGAGGAGGAGGGTGGAGAAGGCAATATGGATCCAACATGGTCGAGGATAAGGGAGGGAGGAAGAGAGAGAGATAGAGAGAGAGAATAGCAGAGGGATAGAGAAGGATGGATGCATATAGGAGTTGAAGAGGGACAAGCACATGTGGTGAAGACAGGGAGAAATGGGTTGCAAGAAAAAGAGAAAAGAAGAGGACAAGAGAAGACATTTGCCCTTAGTGGTTAGACAAACAAACGATGAATTGTCAGGAAATGGTAACAATCAATTTCAACATCACAATTTGGAAACACCTTGCCTGAGGTTTGCATGCACATGTACAATATAACCCCTTATCCACTAACACATTGTATATCCGAAAAATTAGTAAGTGTATAAAATGCATATATGAAGAAATAGATCATGTTCTTATGATAGGGTATCCCGGGGCACAGTAAATTGAACTTTTCAGTAGAATTTCACATGCAAACCGGGCCATCAGGTGTTACCAAATGAATTAGTGGTGTAAGTACAGGACCATGTCACACAGTATGAGGAACGAAGAACACAGAGAAGGAAGAGACATTCAGAAGCTGTGAGTGAGTCAAAGTCAGTTCGAACAGGCAGTTAGTCCTGAAAGAGTACGAGGAAAACTGACACAAATTAGTGCCAGAGAACAGCAGACAAATGAACAGAGATCCAGAGAATGTGTTAGAGGGGGGGGGAAGCGCTCGATTGGGAACATTTCAACCGATCGGATATGGCCCAAAAAGACCAACAAAAATTCAATGAAGCAGATGCGTTGGATGAAGACCCACGGCAGCCGGGTTAAAACGCTTCCGATCCAGACACCTCATCTGGACTAGGCCTACTGACTGGGGGGGATAAAGGGGTCAGTTGTCCTGGGCCCAGGGAGAGAGGGGGTCGCGCACCGGGCATCCATTATATTTTATGTGTTGAGAGGGGGGCCCTTTTAGATGTTTTTTTTTTGCTGGACCCAGTCGAAGCTGTCAGCTGCTCCGATCTGGACTATGAGGAAGAGAAGAGAACGGTTCTCCTGAGACTTGTAGTACTGTATTGTGTGCATGCAATCTGTGCCAGACAGACAGACCGACAGAAATCTGCCTGGACGCAAAAAATGTCTGATTTGACATATGCTGATGTAGTCTTGGAAGACCAATACAACACTGCCACGTGGCCTGTTACCATATGCCGTAGACAAAAAAATAAACTTTCGATATCCACACTATTACTTACAACATCTTTTATTTGTCTTGTAAATCATCACACAGAAGTACCTTCAAAAATATGTTTTTGTGGTCTGTGTCAGACATGAGAGACATAAAAAATTCATGTTGGCTGGATGATGAATATGGAGAGAGCGGAAACCTAATCTCCTTTGGGCAGGTCAGTGGTGGTTTGGGCGGGGAGCGCAGAGGCAGGCTGAGGCCACCCAAACTGCAGGAGAGGCTAACTGCTGACTTCCAAAACAGATAAGACAGTCCGAAGTCCATGTTGTTTTGGGAATTTTTTGGTGGATATTGCTTTGTGTGCCAAAAAATGTCTCAAACCGTCCCAAAAACACACGCCTCAAAGCTCGTATTGACATAATGAAGCAGTTGAGGAAGTACTGGCGTGGCCGCAATCCATGGACGCACCATCTCCTCCCTCTTCTTGCCCCTGCTGCGAGTCTTCCTCGAGTTTGACCTTAACTGTGTGTCTGGTGTATTGCATGACAATGACTTGTCTCCTTCTACTACATTACCAAGTTCAATTTGTTGGGGCAAACAGTCAGAGGAACCATGCATCCTTTGTCTACTATCAGAAGAGCTTCTCAAAGGGATTGCTGGACTGACGCCAGTCTCGTTACGGCTTCTCATGTTGAGTTGCTGATCCATACGCTTATGAGGTGGGTCTGTGGTGGGGAATTATGCAGTGGAAAGAGAACAATAATGGAAATGACATTGCAATGACCTTGGAGGCAGTGGAGACTCTTGAAGAGAGGATACATGCAGAGTCTAAATCTTGTGATCCTTTGTGAGAGTTAGGATCCAAAAATCTCATTTTTGTAATGTGTGCGACTGTTTCTTTTTCAATGTGGAAGTCCTGCCCCAGATTCCTCTTTTGCTCTTGTTTGAGATACTGGAGCAGGTCACCTTCAATGTTGGGGTCACCTTCATTGTTTTTAGGCCTTCCTCACTCCCAACGTGCCACCCAAATATGGGCCAGAGCCCTTAATAGCTATTGGCTCACCTCAGGTCAAATACATATTCTTAACCATCTTAGTTTCTCTGGTCTATTCCAACCAATTCATTCATGTTAGATTGACATTGACATATCATATATTACATTCTACATTTCTACACTACAAATACACAAATATTGATGTTAAATGACAATTACAGTCATACTAGAACAGACTACAAACAAACACAAGCAATTTGACCATGGATTGACCCGTGTCATGAGGGATCAAAAGGGAAATGCAGGCCGTGGAATTGTGGGGTGCCTTCCATCCAGCGGTGTTGTGGAGAGCTGTGGTGACCCACACCGGGGTTCTGTCTCAGGATGGGAGGTCGAGGTTGAGGTCAAGGTCGAGGTCATTTGGGGGATCAGGAGGAGGAGGAGTTAGGGGGTCAGAGGTCGCTTAATATACCTGTTCTGCCTCATGTTCCCTTGGCTCGGGGGAGGTCGGAGCGGAAGAGTCGGCGTCGCGGTCACTATCCTCCATAGCCACTGGCGCTAGGGTGCACTCTGCCATCTCCAACCAGACAGGGAAGGGGCAGGAAGTTTAGGTTTTGGGAGTTTTTGGTGGGTGGGGGCAGGGGGCAGGTGGACAATGGGCGGTGGGCGGTGGGGTGGTGGTGGTGATGATGAGCAAGAGGGGACAATGGGAGGGCGGGGGGCAAGTCCAGGGCAAAGCAGCAATTTTAAGATGAAGGTGGAAGAGTTGGAAGAGTGATGACGGAAACAGTTCAGTAATAAAGTATTTCGTGTGTGTGTGTGTGTGTGTGTGTGTGTGTGTGTGTGTGTGTGTGTGTGTGTGTGTGTGTGTGTGTGTGTGTGTGTGTGTGTGTGTGTGTGCGTGTGTGCCTGTGTGTGTGTGTGTGTGTGCGTGCGTGCGTGTGTGTGTGTGTGTGTGTGTGTGTGTGTGTGTGTGTGTGTGTGTGTTTTAGATGTAGGATAGGATGAGAGGATGGTGGTGGTGGTAGCAGGGGGTGGAGAGATGGAATAAGAGGTGGATGGATATGGGATGGAGATGAAGAAAAGAAGAAAACCATGAAATGATTAATCATAATCTCACAAGCAACGAGAAATAATGTTGAGGGCTCTATCCAGAACAAATAGAAATGAGATCTTCAAGTTGAGTTTTGTCTCGCCTATAACCATGGACCAACCGATTGAGTTCTGCTGAATAATGCATCTCTCTAAAACTGTGTGCCACTTAGCCAAATAAAACCTATATATAGCCTATACATACGAAACTATACATATAAAAAGTACTGTTTAAAAGTTTAGGTCAATTGGAGACACAATACAGACACATACACACACACACAAATCACACAGAGAGGTCGAGTGCCGAAATGCGGCTATTAAGAGGCCGCAGCCTGTCATTTCTAAAGACGGTGACGCATTTCGTTATACCCCAAGCCTGTAATTGAGAAAACAAAATAAATGCTTTGTTTTCGAACAATAACTACAACACGTTGGATCCCTTTGATTGCCAAACACAACATACTCACGACAACCACACAAATGCAAAAAAAAGTTTTCAAGTTCTCAAGTCGTCAAAAACTCTAGCAATTAACACACAGTGGCTGGCATGCTATGCTATGCTATGCTATGCAATGCTATGCAAGGCTATTGCTTCCAGCTTTAATTGTGTAGAGAGATCTGGACCTGAGGGGGGAACAGGATATTAACAGAATCCCAGATTAGACACATGTGACCTCTTTTCTAGCCTTGTGCATGCCACACGGATCAATTGTCACTCCCCCACCCCACTCACTTCAGCAACACGCTCAACAATGACCCATTTAACCAACGTTAATCAATGCCTTCAATGGGAAGTTTTAAGCGTTATCATTACACAATGGTTGAAGTCAAGAAAATACCCAACTGTATTCTTATTTTTGTTAGTGTTATTTATAAACCCGTTGATGAAACATGAATGTAATATTGTATGCAAATTAGATGCAAATCCCACTTTGATATCAATTTTTTAGATTTTTCGTTTTTTGAAAATAGTAATCATCTATAAAGCTGCCATGGCATAGAACTTACAGAATAACGAGTGATGCAAAAAAATGTAATGTAGTGATGTACATTTAAACTTCTCTGAACATCTACGGCTCAGAACAAAAGAGGCCTAATCTGACTGCATCCATCCAGCAACACAGGGTGATATAACATATCAAGTCAAATCTACACTTTCCATCAACTCAAACAAGTTTCCAGAATAAAAAAAAAAACTTTACACTGACTTGCTCTATAAATTGCCTCGCCTTCTCGACACTCTGCAACGACACGGCACAATGCATCTCACCTGCTTTGCCCTGTCTTAGACGATGCTTGACTTTCTGGAACAGGCTCCTCATTCCCTCGCACCCAGGCAGTGGATGGAGTCAAAGCTAGGCTAGCCCAGGCCTTTTATATAGCTCTCACAATCAGGAAACAAAGGACACGGGACGGACACAGCGTCCTTCATCCCCCCCCCACGCCAACTACCTGATGCCCCAGGCTGCCAATCACAAACCCGGTTGTACTGTGCCACTATTGACTATTTGGGGTGGCTGCAGTCAGTGTTGGTCACACTCACACACTGCCGCGTCTATATTATGTGGCCACTATGGCAGCATATTGCAATGCACCAAAATCCACAAACACACACATTAACTTTGCAGTGTTCATTTAGCAATTTCAGAGTAGGGCCAACTAGAGGAGCGTTAACTTAGACTCTCCAAATGTTAAATGCAACCAGCAACATTTGAGGAGTTTTGTTGCAAAATGATGTAAGCACCATTTGTTACTTGCATTTTGACAACATACTTTTTAAACCAATCTGAAATGCATTTTGCAATGTAAAGCAAAGCAATGTCAACTTCCCAAAATGTTCCAAAACGGATTTTGCAACAAAGCTCTTCATTAGGCTAACTGTGTAACTTCCTTTCAAGATTGGGTTATAATACATATTGTGCACTATTCATACAGCAATGCATGCTTCAAATGATGGGATATTGTAATAAACTACATTTCCATTGAAGGATTACAAATAACACATCTTAGAATCAGTTTATGGATCTGACTTTTGTACACCCTAACATCCAAAACAACCACCAAACACATGTCCTAACTCTATTACCATTCAATGCTTTGTTTAGCATGCATGGAGTTGCATCCTATTGCATCAGAGGGTGCTCACATGTGGTAAAAGTCTCAGCTACATTTTCTACCAATGACACAAGTGGTGAGATGGCACTGCAACTGCTGTGAGGAAGATATGAGAGTAGAGGAGAGGAGATGGGAGAGAAGAGAGGAAAGGGGAAGAGAGGAGAGGAGATGAGAGAGAAGAGAGGATAGGAGATGAGAGGAGAGGGAAAAGGGGAGAGGAGAGGAGAGGAGAGGAGAGGAGAGGAGAGGAGAGGAGAGGAGAGGAGAGGGGAATGGGAATAGGAGAGGAGAGGAGAGGAGAGGAGAGGAGAGGAGAGGAGAGGAGAAAGGGGAGAGGAGAGGACAGGGGAAAGGGGAAAGTGGAAAGGGGAGAGGAGAGGAGAGGAGAGGAGAGGAGAGGAGAGTGGAGGAGAGAGGAGAGGAGAGGAGTACAGGAATGCCAGTGCCATAAGACACCAGGCATCTGGGCCTCACGGAATATGTGAGCTCAGCAGAGCAAAAGGCCCATTTTCCAGCACAGACTTATCTGTCTACATTTCCAAATGTGTGACCGCAACTTCTGAAAATGGCGTCTGAATCCTATCCACGGGGTGTAGGTGTCATGAAGAAACACGCTGATGTGCCGTGTGAAGCAAAGGGACCTTGTATGAAAGAGGCAAATGGATTTTCTTTTTTATTTGACTTTCTACGTTTCATCAAACAACTGCATGACTGGAATTTAGTCAGCATCGTAAAGCATCTACCAATAGCTGTCATTCTCTAAAGTACTCAAACAGACACAGTGTTCTCTGCACTGCAAGGTGACAACCAAGCAGGAGTATGCTCTAAAAGCCAGTGTATTGAGCACAGCGTGTGCATGTGCATGAGAACATAAAAATGTATCTACCAAATGGTCATTCTTATGCATGCCCAAAAAGCAGTACCAGGGTAACGTGCAATGTGAAAGGCAAGCAGGAGCCTATAGTCAGCTAGTGATATTCCATGGAGCTGAAGCACTGAACACTGTGTGAGTGCAACACGAGGACAAGAAGTATCCACCAAGCTGCCACTTGCTACATTTACATGACACATTTAATTCAGAATTAACTCACTTTAATTCTGAATAAAACTTAATTCCGCATTGAAAATGTCATGTAAATACTTCACAATTCGGAATTAAATGAAAGATCAAAGTAAACTCGTCTCGGAACTATTTAATTCTGAATTATTAATTCAGAATTAAAAACGTCATGTAAACGTAGCTATTATCTAGAATACTCAAACAGTTACAGAGTGCCATGGTGCAATAGCCTGGTATGACCATCCCCTTATAATACGAGGGGGGGTGGTACAACCAGGATTCAAGTGCAAGGTGAAAGCCAAGTCCTAGTACTCTACTGCACACATTGCACACATCCACTCGCTAAATTGTTCTACATTTCCAATTCACAACCGCAAGTTCTGAAAATGCGGTCTTAATCGTATATTCGCAGGATATGGTCGTCATAAGGAAAAACAGTGATAAACTGTGAAAAGCAGGGGATTCTTTTTTGAGGGGCCAATCTCTACTTGTTCTTATTCTTCACGATTGAATATCGTCAGATAGCACACCCCTGACAGGCATTGTAAGAACAAACAAGTACCAATAAAGTGTAAAACAAAAAAAACAGGTATAAACAAACATAAATAAAAAATATTTTTAAAAAGTATTTAACAAGCCATCATTATGTAAAAGTAGTCAAACAGTAAGGTGCCTTAGTAGGCTACTACAAGGTGAAAGCTGTCTGAATGATGTCTGAATCATATTCAGGGAGTGTACTGCAGCTGCCATGAGGGAAGACCAGAAAATACAGTATCTACCAAGTCGTCATTCTCTAAAATACTCAACTATATATTCCCAGGGTGCACTACTGCAAGGTGAAACCCAAGCCCTGATGTGACTGCTCTAACACACACACATTCTCACACACTCACACACGCACACACAGACACACACACACACACAGACACACACACACACACAGAGACACACGGCACTCATCCACTCCCCCAAAATATCTCATCTGGTGCAAAGCTGTTGAGGCAGTTGGCATGACTGCTGGCCAAGTAAACGATAATCTGCGGGTCTTAAAGGCTTAGATCGCCACGGGCCCACATCTGACAAAGATTTAAGGGAAAACATCAAGGAACCCCCCCCCCCCCCAAACACACCCCCCCATCACCCCCCACCCCCATCCCCTATTCCGACCCCTCCCTGTAGAAGAGCATCCCACCCAACAGTCTCTCTGCTGGGCGTACTCATGTCCTCTTTCCCCTGCCCCACCCTAGTGTAACACACTCTGTTATATCTCTTACACTTAAACACAAGAGCGTGAAGAGAATTGAAATGGTCTGCTGCTTCAGGCACACAACCAGAAACATGCGCACGCACGCACGCACGCACGCACACACACACACGCCTGTGTACATACGCTCGCCCACATAAACAGACATGTGCATAACACAACGACACAAAAAAGACACACACACACACACGCACACGCACACGCACACGCACACGCACACGCACACGCACACGCACACGCACACACACACACACACACACACACACACACACTCCTTCGTTCTGTCCACTGTGTGTTGTGTGTGAGCATGGCACAGTGAAAAACACAAGTGAAACACCGCAAAGACAAGAATAGGCACGCTTGTGCTGACATCTGGGGCCGAAAAACAACACAACAGTTGCAACGGCGGCAGCGATTACGTCAAGCAGGCAGCACACACAGAAAGAAAAGCACTCGTGTTTGGACTACTTGGCATTCCTTCTGTGGAGCGCTGTGCTGCTGCAACTGAGGACTGACTGACTGGCTGACAGACTGACAAAGCCTCAGGATAAATGACCACCCTCCCGTTCCTCCTCCTCCCGTCCCTTCCCCTCGCTGACCGAAGAGTGTCCATCCCACCACAAGTAAACAGCTATTATGCCTTTGTGCTGTGTTGTTGATCACACAATGAGGGGAGGGAGAGAGAGAGAGAGAGAGAGAGAGAGAGAGAGAGAGAGAGACAGAGACAGAGACAGAGACAGAGAGAAAGAGAGAGAGAGAGAGAGAGAGAGAGAATTTAAGTTAGATGATTTGTGATGGGGAGCAGGAGAGAGAGAGAGTCAGAGAGAGCAGGCGAGAGTGAGAGTGAGAGTGAGAGTGAGAGAGAGAGTCAGAGAGAGCAGGCGAGAGTGAGAGTGAGAGTGAGAGTGAGAGTGAGAGTGAGAGTGAGGTCGAGAACGAGAGAGAGAGAGAGAGAGAGAGAGAGAGACAGAGACAGAGACAGAGACAGAGAGAAAGAGAGACTTTAATAAGTGACTAATACTCTACAGTTACTTTAATACTGTAACTACTGTACACACACTGTATATTGCAGCGTAATTGCATAAGGTCGTCCAATAGAAAAAGCCAAAAATCAATAAAAAGGTCAAAACATCAGCTGTGAGTGGATGTGCATGATGACAACCGACTCATGAGTCCCCACTGAACTGTTATCAACTCAATGAACAATAGGCAACATAGTGCACGTGTTGCCATATCAGTCACAAGTGGCCTATTAAAGAATCCATTTCCTCTTTCTTTTTGTGGACTACTTCAACATAAAAGTGGTCACCTACTGTGCAGTGGTAAAAAAGTGCAGAAGTGAAGAGAGGTGGGTAAACTATGGGCACAAGATCATAAAACGTTCTCTGAATGCCGTGCACGTTCTGTCCACTAAGGTTTTGTAGACTGCTTTGACTTGTTTTGTAACTTTAAAAGGAGTGTAAAAGTAAGTTTGTATGCATACTCTCCACTAGACTACTAACTTCTGACAACCTTTGAAAGGGCACCTCCTTCTGAAAGAGACAAGATGAAGCTTACTCCCACTTGTCTGACAAGCGTCTGTGCATAACAACTTGATGAAGTTACACACAAGAGCGGCACACTCACAAACCAGGAGGACAGACACAGACACAGACACAGACACAGACACTGACACTGACACTGACACTGACACTGACACTGACACTGACACTGACACTGACACTGACACTGACACTGACACTGACACTGACACAGACACAGACACAGACACAGACACAGACACAGACACAGACACACGCACACGCACACAGTAATGTGACCGGAATAAACCAGTCCCTCAGCTTTTAACCTCAAATCTTCGCTTAGGTTATCTTCTAATATGATTTCAGCTGAACCTTTGATGTGCTATATATGGCTACTTTGACATTACCCATCCTGCCAGCATTGACTTTGAGCTCAGATGAGATTAGACATGTGCCCTGGACATGTCTGACTTTCTCACAGGCATGGAGACAAAAATACATGACTTTGATCTGGTTCAAACCAATACAAGGCAGGCGCATCACAATACAAGGCAGACACAATACTTCCGACAGACACACCATGAAAGCCTGGTGACCAGTCCTGTCATAATTATGAAACCCTGGAACACTGAATGAGTATAATAATAAAAAAAATATTGATATAGTGACCCTCAAGTAAGGATGATGATGCTGTTTCTCCTCCTAATCACGATCTGTGGAAATAGAAACAACCTCAGCCAAAAAGAATTGGCACTTCCACAAACTAAAAACAACTAAAGCATCATCATCATCATCATCGTCATCATCCTACTCCTCCTCTTCATCACAACCAGTGGAGAAACCTCCTAAGCCAGAAAGTATTGGCACTTGCACAAAGACAACATAACGAAAGCATAATCATCGTCACCATTACCATCACCATCACTATCAGTACCATCATCATCATCCTATCCTCCTTTTCCTCTTCATCACAACCAGTGGAAACAGAAACATCCAAATCCAGAAAGTACAGTAGGCAATAGCACAAAGTAAGTGCTAAACACAACTTAGTTGCCTTTAATTTCCAGTTTAAGTTCAGCATCTGGTAGTGCCTAGTTTTCAAGTGCAGTGTTACTTGCATCTTGGACATGCATGGGTGGTCTCGACTCAGTCTCCCCTCCAACAGGGGGGAAAAGACGGCTTATAAAATGTAATGCTTGCAATGTGTTGAGTGACAGAGTGTAGAGTGGGTATGTTTTTACAGTGCCCGTCCGTCACTCTGGGGTTGACTGTGTACAAACACTCACTGCTGATGACTGATCATGAAGGGCCTGGCCTGAGGCAGCAGTAGGGCAACTCACTCTCTGCCCATACTTGGTGGTAGCAGATCAGTGAGGCCAGAGCAAAATACTACTTCTTTTTACAACTGTCTCATCATTGAGTCAGAAATAAATAGTATATACAATCGTTTTGACAATGATGTGATTCTGGCGAAACACCATTAGGATATAAAGAAGAGCTATAATGCTTCAACACAGTAAGACACGGCCCCTGTTATAAATTAGCCTTTACCAGAATGGCAATGACCAAGTCATAATGTATTACTAAAGGCCCTGTATACGGTCATTATTGGTGTAGTACTATGGTTGTAAAGTATTTTTCTATTTACAGCATGTCACCAGTGGAACAGAGTGCGTGAAGGGGCTACAGTCTGGAGTTGAACTTAGATTTGATTCATCTTGGACTTGACTGCGCGGGCACTACTTCATTTGAGTATAAAATCCATTTAAAAGTGAAGTTCATTGTTTGGGAGTGTAATGACAGAAGGGAATAAGATTCTGAAATGTGTTTTCATATCAACTAATGGACGTAAACACTCCAGAAGAGAGCAGGAGTTTGGTGACATGCGTGGGTGCTTGATCATTTTGGAGGCACCATTAAACACTGCACATAAACCTGCTTCATTTTAAAATCGGACCGCATATGCGAAATAATTCTAAATATGTTTCTCCTAAATTCCTGCTCAGCAGAAAAAAAGAGAAATACGAATTGAACTTGATGCCCAAGCATCCGGTCTGCGGACTCTATAGTCATCTTCCAGAAGTTCAGAATTTCACGTACCTTTTATGAACGTTTATGTTATTGTGCAAACAAAAACTGGAGAACAGAACGTCTTTGGCACCTTTGCTTGGCTGAGGCAGGGCCGCTGACAGCGCTGGCAGGGCCCAAGACAAAGTCACCCGACAGCCCCGACCCAATATATTCAATGTGTTATAAGAGCCCAATTCTGGGGCCCTGCTCTCCATGGGCCTCGGACAACTGGCCGCTTTGTGCCCTCCTGTCAGCTTTCCTGGGCTGAGGCAGAATAACACATACAGTACACGTGAAATAAAAGACAAGGTCTAGATTGTAAAAGGCTATATTTTCCACCCCGATGTGGCTAGACACCACATCTGGCATGCTCCAGAGCACAAATAAACAAAGCCCTGGCTGATGGGGACCCTGACATCAGCTGCACAGTACAGACACTGTCATTTTGTCATTTCAAATGGATGGCCTGCCAAGCCTATCCCTATTCTCTCTGGGATGAAATACGAGACTTTTTCTGTTTGTTTACAGATGCTTTTGTTTTACAAACAGGGACACGTCACACGTCCCAGTGGCACACACAGACTTTGAGACATGTCTCTGTCACAGAATGTGACAATGGTAAATCAATGGCTACAATGCTTTTAATTGTTCGACTGACTTTTGGATTCTAATCCTCAAATTGCTTCTGCCGAGAAAACACAGCAGACAGCCAACGTGACCACATTCTGTGACAGCTCCTCATTAACATTTGTCAATCAACAAAGATAGCTTCTGTGACATATTCAGAGCGGTCAGTGGGTGCAGTGCACTTGAACAAAACCTCCTCACTGCATTGTACTCACTTTGCCATTTAATCATCAGTTAATATTTTCCCTAAGATAAAATTGTGTCTTTGCTATTTTGATATTCTCTCACACATTAGGTCAAGCTATATCACTGACACACTCCTGGTATGCGGAGTACTCCAGCACACTTGACCGTGACAGTTAGGCCTACCTGTTCACATCTAGCTTTGATCACAGTACAAAGTCACTACCCAATACAATCTAAGGCTGGCGGTATGCTTGCTGTAGGATACACATTCATGTTCACATCATGTTTGTTCATGAACGCGTTAACTTGCGCAATTCATGCAAATTTTACGCGCGTTAGATACTGCAACCAAACAAGGGCGTTAGGAGCAATATCTTCAAACTCGCTGGGGGCGATCGCGAAAAAAGATCATACTTCCTCCTTGCACTTTGACAAAGGAGCGTGCAAATATAGAAGTAGCAGTATCGTCTCCTTGCCCAGGAGTCCTTATTTTGTTTTGTTTACAGTCTGTTTTCCCAATTTCCTTATCGCAATGCTGTTCTCTCTGCCCCCTGGACGACACCGCCAGTATTTTGCGTATTGGTCTACTGCTTTTAAAGCAAGCATAATTTGTGCGTAATTTGCGGCTCGCAGCAAGCGTGCCGAGGGCTAAGAACCGAACCAAAGGCAGGTATCACCTTTCTCCATTTGAATATTTTAGATATCTGAAGTGAACAACACTGTACTGTGTGTGCATGGTTGTTTCAGCTCTGTTTTGAGAAATCATGGGGATACAACAGCCCACCAACTAGACACTCTGGAGAGGATGCTGCCTGAAGGGTGTGTGTGTGTGTGTGTGTGTGTGTGTGTGTGTGTGTGTGTGTGTGTGTGAGTGTGAGTGTGTGTGTGTGAGTGTGTCCTACAGACATACAGAGACAGAAAGACAGAACAACGTGACAGACAGGCAATGAGTCAGAGAGAGAGAAAGAGTGAGACTAAGCTTTACGTTTTGGATCGTGTGTGTGTGTGTGTGTGTGTGTGTGTGTGTGTGCGTGCGTGCGTGCGTGCGTGCGTGCGTGCGTGCGTGCGTGCGTGCGTGCGTGCGTGCGTGCGTGCATGTGAGTGTGTGCGCATCTTTGCATGCGTACGTGTATGCTCCTCTGCATGCGTGTGTATTGGTGTGCCAGTGTTAGCGGTAGTGGTGGTGGTGGAGGGCCCTGAATGCCCCGGTTGTTTGAGCGAGCACAGCGGAGCTCTTTGTGAGAGTGGGCCCGGAGCGCGGGGATGTGTCAGGGAGGCTGATGGGTGCAGTGAATGGGGAGCCAGGCTCGCTACAGAGGCAGAGCCTCCACGGCTCACAAGCTCACAGCTCAGTCTCAGGTGCAGCCATGCACTCATTTGTGGCCCTAAATTATTCATGTGTTTGTTGTCAACTGTGGCTTCGCTTTCTGCTGCTTGAGGCCACTGCTATGGCTGTTACTGTTATACTGTTCCTAATTGCTCACCATGCCAGTGTTCAACTTATGTTCTGCCGTTCTGCCTGCTTTTGTAGTACACACTCGAACTCATGAGAACTGACTCACACATACACTTCAACGGCTGAAGAAATACAGACAAATAGACTACAAAACTAAATCAACACGTGATTAATGCAACAAAAAAAACAAAACAAATAATGTTTTAACAGGCGTCATTGGAGACCCAAATCCAACAGGAAAAAACGATGGAAACCCAGGCAGGGGCCAAATGATCCCACACACACACACAAGAACACATATCAGGCAGTCACATGTTGTCAATGAAAGTAGATTAATGGCCTGTTAGGAACAGCAGAAACGGCCTGAGATCTACCAGACATTGCAAGTGATTAGTGCTGCAGTCAGTGCAATAGTGCACAGTCAGCTGCTGAGGACAGGAGGAGTGGGGAGACCAAAGACCATCCTTTAACAAGCTCTCCCAAAATAGAGAGTCAATACCGACCCGCTAAAAACAACAGCACAGACAATCGATGGAGGAACAGTGATCCATTGTGTGGTACGGCACTGCTGAGCAAATTGGGAGACGTTAGGCATGGCAGGGGTGTATAAACACTGCTGAGGATCTTCTCCAAACACCTTCAGTACCACTGGGCCTCAACCAGTAAAGAGAAGCCCAATGTACTTGTGTCGTTGTGAACCCCTCAGCAACTTATTTGGTTGCAGTGCCATCTTCCTATATCAACCCGCTAAGTTGCTAACTTCGTCAGCAGTGATGCTGTTGAGAAATGCACTCCTGTCCAGATAAGACAACTATTTCACTGGGCCTAGCTAACAAATTGACTCTTCTGGAGGAGGGCAGACATGTTGGGATCTTCTCAAAACACCTCCGTGGTGGTGTTTCCTGAGGCCCTACCAGTAAAAGAATCTACAAAAATACCTTGAGTGAAAGAATCTTGAAAAAAAAAAAACAATAACACCCGTACAGACACTATATCACTGGGCTGGCACTGGCTAACAAATGGACTTGGTCAGCTATGTGGCAGACATAATCACAAACACACTCCCGTCATGGGAAAGCGTAAAAAGGTCAGAGGTCGTTGAGCGGCACTGACCATGAAGGACAGCGGGGCACCCCCTCATGGCACGGATGAAGAATTGATCCGTCATACTCGTCTCTTGAGAGTAGAGGCAGCTCTTTGGCATGCTGGTGGGACTTGGTACATAGTAGTGATCTTGCATGTCGTGCATGGCTTTTGTTTTGATTCAGTCAATTAGCTAAAGCTGCTGCTCTGTGAGCAGAGGCGCATGTTGCCACCAGGCAAGGCAGGCAGCTGCTTGGGGCCCCCAAGCCCCTAGATAGTGGATAACAGCCCACACCTTACCACAGCAGTGGCGATTTTGGTTGAAATGTTCATTATTTTGCATTTTCGCTTTGGGCCCCATCTGACCCTAGAATCGCCTCTGCTCTGTGTGGCAGGATGAAACACAAAGCAGACCACTGTAGACAAATAGCAGCGGATACCATGCAGCGCAAGCATCTGACCAAAGTCCTCTGAGACCGAGAGTCCGAAATACACACACACACACACACGTGCACACAAGTGCACACACACACACACACAGAAATGCGCGCACGCACACACACACACACACGCGCACACACACACACACACACACACACACACAAGTGCGCGCACACACACACACACACACACAAGTGCGCATGTACACACACACACAAGTGCGCGCGCGCACACACACACACACACACACACACACACACACACACACACGTGCGCGCACACACACACACACACACACACGTGCGCGCACACACACACACACACACACGTGCGCGCACACACACACACACACACACACGTGCGCGCACACACACACACACACACACACACGTGTGCGCGCGCACACACACACACACACACACACACGTGCACGTACACACACACACACACACACACACACGCACACGCACACAAGTGCGCGCACACACACACACACACACACACACACACACACACACACACACACACACACACACACACACACACATCCACATCCACATCCACATCCACACCCACACCCATCACAGCCAAAGTCAGCATCTTCGTCAGGGTATTGAGGAAGATGGTGGAGTATCAATGCTCACATCTCTTCAAAATTCCTAAATTCAAACAAGCATAACCCACTGTATAGAAGTTATAAAACACACGGAATAGTGTTCAGACAGTCACCGTTGAAACTCTACGCGCTACACATCTGCTACACACACTCTGGAAGAGAGCCAGCAGGTTTGTTGACACTGAATAGAGCCTGACATACCTCAGAGTCACTGGCTACTTCCGAGGGTGCGGACGAGGGCTCCACTACGTTCTCCATCTGGACCGCAAAGCAGTGAGCCAGCAGCAGCGAGCCAGAATTCTCAAGCCCAGGACGTCCAGTCACAAGTCCAGCAAGCCTAGTGGCAAGCCCTAGCTAGCACACAGCCAAATGCAGGGGCCACCACGCGCAAGAGGCAGGGAAACAGGGCAGCAGGAGGAGAAGGGAGGAGGGTCACAGAGTGTGACTACACACACTCACACTGCCACTTCCTCAGTGCTCGTTTGGCCACACACACACACACACACACACACACACACACACGGCAGGCTATGTACGCACACACACACACACACACTAGTGGAGACAGATGATACACAAACACACACGTGGCTGAGAGAATTTGCATAGCCGGCCACACCCCCCTCCTCCTCCTCCTCCTCCTCCTCTCATCTGAGTGACACGTTCGCAAGGCAGCTGCTGCCTCTTGTGTGCGTCGCTCTCTCTCCACTTCTCTCCTTTCCTCCTCTCTTCTCTTCTTTCCCCTCCTCCTTCTCCTCTCTCCTTTCCTCTCATCCACTCTACATACAGTGATCTCCTTTTAATTTCTCTACTCTTCTCTTCTCTTCGCTACTTGCCTCTCTCGGCTCATTGAATTACTGAGGCTGCACTGTTGGAGGATGGTGTCTTGACGAGTTGGGCTGCTTTGTCGATATCCACTACCAATAGCGTGTTCACATCGCCCAAACCTAAATCCTAAATCTAACTAATCTCTCTAAGGGTCAGCTGGGTCATTTCAAGTGAAATCAGACGCTTTGGGACCCGGCCGACACATATTTCAATCATACTTGGTGTGCCTGTTAAGCAAGGTAGAACCCCAGAACTGCATTTGTGTGAATCTGACACCAATATTTAGGGAGAAACAGACTAGGAAAGGTTTACATATGAGGGTAGGACACTATACATTCAGCATTGATTATATAAGTAAGTGTTAGTCACAAAAATGTGTCTGTAGTGTTATTTGAAAGCTCTTTTCTGGCTACAAATTACACAACAGCATGGAAAACAACAACCCTCAGAATATGAATTATGATAAATTGAAAAATTAAAAAATTGAATATAAAAAAACACGTTGTAATGGCTTAGTATTGCAGCTCGAAGGCCGGGTAGCCCATATCGACAAGACACTGGCTAGAAGCAACATCTGCCTGGCCGTCTTTAACAAGGTCTTGTGTCCTCATTTTGTAAAGCCACATCTGTGACATGAAGAAGCACACGAACGCACGCAGGCACGCACACGCACACACACACGCACACACACACACACACACACACACACACCTAATCCAATCTAGTGTGGCAGAAGTACAGAGCAGTTAAAAAAGATCTTGAGGTCAATTCTTTCATTTTTGACTACATCTGTTTGTACAAAAGGTCCTGGTTTTGGCAACTTGTGGCCAAAACTACTTCTCCAGCAGGCATATGCTGGACTGAAGTGACCAAAAGGTTCATACATGACTCCCGTGTGCACAAATTACACACGTAAATTTAAAATAATTGCTTCGCCACAAGGCATTTGCATGGCTTTCGCATTATGCCAGGGAGCTGTGTGCCACATAATCTCTGCACCATGTGACTGGTAATGCCTGGTCGAAGAAAAACAGGCAAAATCACCCCACTCTCAACAGACACACACACACACCCTGAAACACACACACACACACAAACACACACACACACACACACACACACACACACACACACACACACACACACACACACACACACACACACACACACACACACACACACACACACACACACACACACACACACAAACATACACACACACACACACACACACGAAACACAAGTCTCAGATGTCGGCACCAGGCCTCAAGTGGCACCATCACAGACCAGCCAGTCACTCTGCCAGCCAGCCAGCCAGTGTGTCACACACATCTGTGAGTCCCTGGGCACAAAGATACTCACAGAACCAAATGGATCTGTATCCATGTATGTCCCTGTGTGCGAGTCTGTGTCTATGCATCTGTCTCTCTGTATGTCTCTCCATCGCATCTCTACGCTGCCTCAGTGTCTCTCTACTACATATTTTGCTTACTTATTTACTCTGTCCGTGTCTCTCTTTTCCTATTTCAGACTATATCTAAGCTTAGCATTTCAACTCAAACATGAGCTGAGCGTGCACGCGCACGCACACATGCGCGTGCCCACTCACACGCACACACACAATGCAGGATTTGATCTACATTTAACTGCTGTGTATGTGTGTGTGCGTGCACGCGTATGTGTGTATGCGTATGCGTGTGCGGTGCGTGCGCGCGTGTGTGTATGGTGGTTTGGCTGGTCCTCCAGTCGATATGTAGGTTAAGAAGCCCTATTCATCCCCTTCTTCTGTGGGCTAATCTGAGCGCTTTAGCCCATAGAGAAGAGAAGAAGAGCAGTGGTGGGAGGCAGACACTCTTTATCTTCTTGACACAGAGGGGCTTTGCAAGGGCAAGGAGGAGCCCTGGCGGCGGCTGCCATTGAAGCCATGCCCAGGTCTCTGTGGATTGAGATTGGGATCACACACAAACACACACACACAATCTTCGAGATTGTGAGATGGCCATTTGTAGTGACAGTCAGAGAAGGCACAATGGGACAGCGGAAGAAGAATGTCTGCGTTTCCTTGTCACAGATTAAAATAAGTCAGAGAGAACAAATGCGATCACTGGTGCATTTTAAGTTTGAAGTACATTTGTATTCCCGAGTCACAATCTTGGAGCTTGTCAGATGGGCATTGGTCCTGACAGTTAGTGAAGGTACTGTACAATGGAACAGACAGTGGAAGAAAGAATCTCTGCCTCTCTCAGTTCAGATTAAAAGCAAGGGAGAACGGAGAGAGCAAACGCCATCACTGGTGCATTTCAAGTTTGAAGTACATTTGTGGTCCGATGTATGATGAAATCCAAGGCACTCTTCGTCTTCATTAAAAAGCTTTTAATTAAATGTAGCTAGTTCATATTTGAACATCAAAATTTGCCAACATGTTTCGGCCAAACATTGGTCTTCATCAGGGCTTTAAAAGGT
The DNA here is from genome assembly GCF_034702125.1 of Engraulis encrasicolus. Classification (NCBI taxonomy): domain Eukaryota; kingdom Metazoa; phylum Chordata; class Actinopteri; order Clupeiformes; family Engraulidae; genus Engraulis; species Engraulis encrasicolus. The sequence continues at coordinate 19,370,061 of NC_085864.1, read as the reverse complement.
TACATTTGTGGTCCTCTTGAGTCCTCTTGAGATTGAGAGAGGTGACCATTACCGTGACAGCTCCAGAAGGCAGTAGCCTACTACAGGCAAGTTGTCCACGTCTCCTCAATTTAAAAAGGGGGTCTTAAAGAACACATGCCGTTATTAGTTTAGTCTGAAGAGGATTTGTGCTCCTGTATCACAAAAGTAAGCTCGACATAAAACTGTTTCCAGAGGGTATCCAGACACAGAGCATTATGAACAACACAGGCCTCGCATAAAGCATGTAGCCCTCTTTAAGTAGGGCTCCAATTCAGTGTGCATTCGCTGTCCTCTATGTGCTACGTACATCAATATATTTCCTTTATAAATCCCCTGCATTCACCTCATCATGTCTGCTAAAAATCTCCCCCCTGAGCTCCGCAAGAGATCCCAGAAGTATGTCAACCCTCGAACGCAATATTCCTGCCTGCCTCCCTCCCTCCTTCCTTTCCTCTGTCCCTCCCTGTCTGTCTCTCTGCATTCCACTAAAGCCCCCCGTGCTTCAAAGAACTCCATCTCATCCTGGGATGCACCACCATACCAGAGATTCTTTAAGTATGCCAATGTAATAGGTTGCTATGGGCCCCTAACATGACCAGGTTCCGGTCTGCCTAAAGGGGCGTGTCATAATACTCCTAGCATTGAATAGAACGGTCCTTAGGTCTGCCTAAAGGGGGATTTCCCCCCCCTCCCCCTTGCAATAATAGAACCCGGAAACAATGGGCCAATGGAACCTCTCTCTCTCTACTCTCTCTGACCATACGTACCGCCCCTCACAGCAAGACGGACCAGACACTGTCATGAAGAGGACCAGACTGAAGAGGGTGGGGGGGGGGGGGAAGAAAGGAAGGAAGGAAGAGGAGTCTGGAGGGTGGGGGCAGGGGGCAGGGGGGGCTGGGTGGGGATAGTAATAAGTAAGGACTTCCTCGGATCATATTCCCAAACATAATTAAAATGCCTGTTCTATCAGTGTTTACATTGTAAGGTTACTGGGCACGGGGCCAAGGCGGGCTGCTGTTGCAAGCTTTGGAGTGGCTTACAGGATGACAGAGGAGGAGAGAGAGAGAGAGAGAGGAGCAGTTGAGCAGGGAAGAGAGAGAGCGCGCGAGAGAGAGAGCGAGAGAGAGAACGAGAGAGAGAGAGAGAGAGGTAAGGGGAGAGAGAGAGAGAGAGAGAGAGAGCGAGAGAGAGAGAGAGAGAGAGCGCGCGAGAGAGAGAGAGAGAGAGAGAGAGAGAGAGAGAGAGAGAGAGAGAGAGAGAGAGAGAGAGAGATGAGATGAGACCGTCCTATCCAGTCCTCATCAGCTCCCACTGATAGCGCATCCCTGTGCTAAGAGGGTATTGCACTACTGGACTTAGCGTTCAGGGAAACATAAACAATTCATGACATTTACCCAGCACCCAGTGGCGCATAACATTTCATACAAGGCAGGGCCACCTGCAGTAGGCATACTGCAAAAGTGTACAAGTACACTACATACATTAAGTTTTACAGAGCTGGGTGATGCACTGGTGAGAATTAGAAGTGATGTTGCTTCCTTTGGGGCATTGAATTGATCATTCAATGTGCTAATGTTTGCACATGTCAGATTGCATCTTAACAAGCAGCATAACAGCCTTTATGAGGGCTTATCACAGTATCACATTTGCATTTTTACAGAGCAAGGTTAGCAAATATTTGGCTATGGGGGCAGATGTCATGGCCAGAGTTTAAGAAAGTCTTCTCAGAGTCTCACGTTAACCATCAGAGATCTGCTTTTACTCCAGCATGCAACTTGAAGCCTCCATTACGGCCAAACAACCAACGAACCGACAAGACTCAGCTGAAATATGAATCGTCCAGTTGTTCCTGATTGTGTCATGGACCGGTCACACTGCAGGAATAACAAATACAACATTCAGTGTCATCCATCCACAGTGTATGTCCGTATCTCTTCTCCACTAGAAGTCTTGACCTTCTTTTTCTTTGCACTTCCAGAGGCAGAAGAGATGTTTATACTACATGTATGAGCTACACCCACACACTGGGAGCAGCCTCACCACACTGCACAGCAGCGCCAAACCCAACCCAACCCTACTATAACCCACACACGCGCGCGAACACGAACACGCACACGCGCACACGCACACGCACACACACTTTGACTGTCTCTCGCTCTCCCCACACACAGAAAAACACAGGAACCTGCTGCTTTGAAGCCCCCTTTTCTTTTTTACGAGCCCCAGTCCACCAGTGAGTCTGGCTCTGGCTCCAGATGTGTGCTGGGCTAGGTCGTCTGCATTAAGAAAGCCAAGCCAGGCCTGGTCTGGTCTGGTCTGCCTACAGCAGGAGCCCTGCACTTCACTTCACACCAGCCCCCTCGCTAAGGCTTACATTGTTTGGTTAGCGGTGGCTCCCCTGTGTGTGTTTGTTCTGGAGACCAGGCCTTTTCGTATTGTTGGCAGGAGCCTCCTCTCCTCGTGAAAATCCACCCCCGTCCCACCAGCCTCCAACACAGCCACATCAATGCCCCAACTCTAAACACAGCATCTCACCCCATACCACACCTACACACGCACTGGCACACGCACACGAACGCACACACACTTTACTTCACTTCCTCACTCCCACCTCATCTTCATTCTATTCTTCCAACCCCATTATCTGTTACACAACCCCTCTTTTCACCTCCAATCATCTGTTCTGGGCTCTTCTTCCCAGTCCAATCTCTTCATCCATCCCACACACACAATCTTTTTCACTTCCACCCACCTCCCACCTCTCCATCTACTCTTCCCACCTCCCATCCCACCGGAGGTGCCCTTGAGCAAGGCACCTATACCAACAATGCTCCAGGGACTGCAACCAATACCCTGTGCTTAAAAAAATAACTGGATAAAAAGCATTGGCTGAGTGTAATGTAATGAAATGTATTTTGCCTGTCTGATTCCCTCAGTCTGAGCTTGGGTGGAATGAACACACCCAGTAGCCTGTTGGGTGGAATGAACACACCCAGTAGCCTGTTGGGTGGAATGAACACACCCGGTAGCCCGTTGATTTACTCATCAAAGTGCTCCGTCCTGTGTGCTGTGCTCAGGGTTGCCAGATGATGATTTCCAGCCCCCAAAAATGCTCAAAACCCGCCTGGAAGAAGCACAAAATGCTACCCAATTTGAACTAATTTCTATTGATTTCTTTTTAAAGATATTTTTTTGGTCTTTTTGACTTTATTTATGACAGTGCAGTGAAGATGGTGACAGGAAGCGAGTGGGGAGAGAGAGACGGGGAAGGGCCGGCAAAGGACCCGGGCCGGGAATCGAACCCCGGTCGCCCGCATGGCAGACTAGTGCCCTACCGTTAGGCCACGGTAGGACCAAATTTCTATTGATTTCTATGGCGATAAATTGACCCGCCGACGACCATCCTAAGCAGCCCTATTGGGGCGGGAAACTGCCCGATCAGGCAACACTGGATTTGCTGCGCTGTACCGTGCCACCGGCTCTGCCAGGCCACTGGGGAGACGCTGGCACAACAAGAGCAGAGCGCCATCTGCTGCTCCTGACAAGGGTAGGCATGCCACACACTCACATGGTGGTCGCCGAATATACTACTATCTGACCAGCGGGCTAGCAGCTCACTTACAGGGCTCAATACACACACACATGTACAATATGCATGCACGAAAGCCACAGCAGATGCATGGACACACACACGCATACACACACATACACACGCACACATGCACGGACAGGCACGCACGCACACACGCAGCAGAAGAAGGATGTGTATTAATTGAATAGGGCACAGACAGCAAACAAATCAGCTGTCGGGAGATGCTATCTCGGTCTCCCTCTTTCTGCTGCAGGATCATAATGAAGCGGTAGCATCCAGCATCCCAGAGCCACGCTGAGAACAAACTGTGCAGGCAGGGCCCGGCACTGATATAAATAACGAGAGAGAGAGAGAGAGAGAGAGAGAGAGAGAGAGAGAGAGAGAGAGAGAGATCAGATCTAGTACTCACTGGGAGGAAATTAGGACAGTGCCATACTGCAGCCTACCGAATGCACTGCCTTAAACAAGGACAGCCAGCACCTCCAGGGGTAGGGGGCAGCCGTAGCCTAATGGGTTAAGGAGATGGGCTTTGGATCAGAGGGTTGCTGGTTCGAATCCTACCCTTCCACTCCATGGCTGAAGTGCCCTTGAGCAAGGCACCTAACCCCACACTGGTCCAGGGACTGCAACCAAAACCCTGTACTAATAACAACTGTAAGTCGCTTGGGATAAAAAAGTGTCAGCCTAATGTAATAAGGGTTAGGGTTGCATCACAGTGGCATGAGTATGTACTCTTTTCATGCCGTGCATCAGTGTGGGCATTGACTGGTGCCTGCTACGAGGAGTCATCACACTAGGATTAGTAGTATGCTTTTCTAAGACTATGGAGATGCCAGAGTTGGGTGCAGTATACATATACTTCAATACATACAGTAAGTCAGCTTTTTGAAGCATTGAAGCAAGACTACACACCACAAGGCACAACGCCAAACCTAACCCAACCCTAGCTTACCAGACCCACACACACATGAGGACACTCACTGAATATCTCCATATGCATGCTCTCTCACATACTCACAAACACAACACACAAACACTTGCTCACACGTGCATAGTGCACACACACTCTCTCAGACATGCATGCACGCTTAAGGAACCATTTGACACCATGACAACCAGAAGCTCGAAGAACGTTCTATTCCTAACATTTTTTTCTACCACAATTGCCAATACGTGCTCGCTCTCCATCATGCAACCATCCAAAGATTTAATACATTATAGGCCTTCACTCAATGAAAAGAACGATTCAATAGAGTTGGAAAATGGAAGACTGAACAAGTTACCAGGTGAAGTCATGGAGGCTACAGTAGTAATACATTTTCACATGAGTAAGCATTATGACTGATTGGCTCTTTCCAGCATCGAAAAATAAACACATGGCATACCTCGCATGCCTTCTGCCCTGATAACCGAGCAGACCTTACAATGTTCATTCTTTTCCCCTGCCTGTGCGAAGTGGTAGAACAACAACAGACGCAGAGTCGCAGTCTTTTTGCTCCTTGTCACAGGAGACGGATTGTTTTGGTTTCTGCCTCTCAAAGCCATTGTCAGCCATTTTCCCACATACCCCGCAGCATATTTGCACTTCTCTGCAGAGGCCCTCGCGTGGACCGCCTCTGGTTATGTACACTTCCCAGACTTCCGGCCCCATTCAATTAAGACGCTTTATCTGACCTGGTTTAATGTTCCTGTTGAAACGCAAAAAAAGAAAGAGAGCCTAGAATTCGTTGTTTTAATCCTCCTTTCCACTTTTCTTCTCTTTCTGCGCTTGCCGGGTGGTGGTGGAAAGTGGAAACACCTCCAGCGAACAATAGTGTGCGTGGGCACAGATAGCTGCTCTATATACTGAGGCTTTCTCTGCGGTGGAGTTGGGAAAGGCCAGAGGGGATCGCTGGGAAGATAACGCCTCCCACCACCAGTTCCATCAAAGTCTGCATGGGGAGAAGAGAAGTGCTGACTGGAGAACCAGAGGCACTTTCATTATGCATTAGCCACTACAACTTATAGGCAGTAATGCTGTGGTTGCTGTTGAAGAGGGTCTATACTATAGTGCCTTAGCTGGTGCTTATAGAATAAAATGGTATTAAACAGACCTGCAGCTGGTGGGACACCGATAATGCTTTACACTTAAGGTCTTGTTCATTACTTATTTCACACTTGAGTATGGTAGCATGCAGACAAGTCACAAGTTAAAAATGCAGGCTGGAAAGGGAAGGTTTATGCACACAACGTGAACCAGTCAGCGAAGGATTGAGAACTTCTACATGGGTTCTAAATTTTAGTTTTCTCCTGGCTGCGCAACACTAGCTGCGCGCAACTCAACCTCTGATTGTTGGAAACCCTTGTCGGTCAAATATTAGCTCACATGGTTGGCTGCCAGTGTCTTGCGCCTCCATCGTGTTTATAAACACGGTGAACCCATGTATGGAGCCAATGTATTTGAGAGATTTGAAAACAAGAGAAAAACCAACACTCATAGGAGCCGATTTTGGGTTATTTTGAATCAGGGCTTTGAACCGTTATTTTTTTCCAAACGTTCCGTTCCGAACAGAAACGGAATTATAACGTTTCCGGTTATGTGTTCCACCAATAAATTGACGTTCCCGAACCGGTTAGAACAGAAAAATACTGTTCCCGGAACGGTTAATTTCGTTCCTGTCAGCTGATTACTCCCATAGGCCTAACTGACGTTAATTAACCAAGAAAGACGGAAGTGCAAATGGGTCAGCCTACATTCCAAACTGTTTATTCAAGCAGATGAAAAGAATATCCTCCAGAATTTTGTCATTTAGGGACGACCTAAGCGGAGAATAAACCTCAATGATGAAAATGCACGCTCCACGCTGACTTGGGTCACGGGGAATGCTATGATGGACATTGTGAGTTTGTGCATATTTAAAGCGCCATGGATGCCCAATAACGTCGAACATTCTTGGTGCGCTTTACACGCGCTTCTCTGCAATGTCTTACAATGATGCTATGGAAACTTTGCCCTTTTGTATGACAGTGGTTTCTCTTATTTAAGATGTGGAGTGGAGACTTTGTAGTCCACACCTCTCTCTCCATTCAGTCAGACAATGTCTGATGTCACACAGGACGTGAGCCTCAGCCGTCATGGTAACGTGCGCAGGAAAATAATTACTTTTTTTGTTTGTTTGAGGAACGGTATTAACCGGTATTAACCGGTTACCATTATTTTTAAATAAGTGTTCCTGTTCCAGAACATAAAAAATAATAACGTTTCCGGTTTCGTTTCTGTTCCCTGTAAAATACAAAAAGTTCCCGGTTTTCGTTTTCGTTCCTTGAACCGGTTCAAAGCCCTGTTTTGAATACATCCACTGAGGGTTGAAATTGCCCTACAAAGACCTCCACCAAATCGCACTTGTTCACAACTTTTTTGGTTCATTTAAAAAACACAAAGTACTTGTATAACAAAATAGCTATGAATTCTGTGTTTTATTCTAATTTTCAAAAAAAGACCTTACAGTCATTTTCAGTAAGCAAAACATCCACCCGGTTAACATAACATTATGCTTAGCAAGTACAAAGTCGAGCAAAAAGAAAAGAAAAGAATTGTTTCATTTGAACTGCATTCAAAATCCAACAATTACTTCCAGAGGTTTCCCTCAAACATCTTGAACTTTTCTTTGCCCAAAGCATTTAGTAAATTCACTCAAAGCAACAAAATGTCACAGCAGTTCCCTATACTGCTGACATTAAAGTTGCTGCTCAACCACAAAGGTTCACAATAGCGGACATAAATCAAAGATTTCTCTGTCTATTGGTTCTCAATGAACCCCTCACAGGGTGGGAAGCTGGATAATTATTTTCTGAACAATCAAAGCACTGTACTCTAATCCATGGACGGAAGTCAGCTTTAGCGGTGAGAGGGGGAAAAAAAATCTTAAGTGCTAAGGCATTTGGATAAAGCCCTCTCAGGGACAGACCTCAATCAACACGAAAACAACTTTGGGTTGTAGACAAAACGGCAGAAACGACATCTGTTGCAGTTACGCATCAGCTACCTTGTGGAGCATGAACCAGTGGTTTCCATTTTGTGAAATTTGTGAAACGTTTTAAGGTGCCATATCTGAGGTGGTCTGCATCCTTCACTGCAAAAGCCACACACATACGCACACACACACACACACATACGCACACACACACATACGCACACGTGCACGCACGCACACTCACACACTCACACACAAACACACACCTACAATGCTGGCCTTCACCCAGCAGGATGTTATTATCTTATGTTAGGACCGTGACCTGCATGGCCGCTAGGAGACCAGCATGATAAGGAGAAGATACGCTAGGCTAGCAAGTGATGTAATCGTCTGGGCTTGTCTTCCAGCAGGCTAGACTTTCCCTACACTGCCTGGATTACATCAAATGGGTTCCCTTCCACCCTTCCTTACTATTGCTGGCAGCAACAGTTCTGCAGCTCAGATTTTAATCTCTGCAAAGAAAAAAGTGTGTTCTCTGCTTATTATTATTAAATATAACATGGCTTTCAACAGTCACAGTCATGGTCAAGTCTAGATGAAGTAGCAAGCAAGCACCAAATACCTTTTCACCCTTTTTAGTCGCAATTAGACTTTTCTTGTTACCAGAATGGCAATGACCATGTTTGAACTGGGCTGAATTATCTTGTGATGTATTACTAAAAACTCTTTGCAGTGTCATTATAGGCCTACTGTAGGAAAGTAGGACTATTTTTTTCAGTGGAAAGTGAAGCGGTCTACTAAAATCAAACAGGTGTGCCCTCTGCAACGATATTCTGCATAAATCATGACTGAAGCATTTTTTTGCATTAGTAAGCATATATGACAGCATATTATGAAAGTCAATATATAGAGGTGGGCAGGGTAGCTGACAGGGGAAGGCAAATGGGTATGTTGTACCGGGCCCAGGGTGAGGAAGGGAAAGGTCCCCCTTGCATTGTATGCATTCGGTGGGGGCGCTTTCCGATGATTTTGTCCCGGGCCCAGTCAAGGCCACCAACGGCCCTAGAGGTGGGTCACAAAGTCACGTCTTCTGTTTTCACTTCTGTTCAGTGTTGCTCGTCTTCATCCTGAAAGCTGCTTTGGCTTTGGCCCATTATCCTATTATGTCATTAGAGGGAGAGTCTGCACGCTACTTTGTTTCTGTCTGCCATGCCAAAGGCACAATGAGGGACTACGCTTAGACATCCATCAGGTCACTCATGTCACACCTACCGGAATGGCCCCCAACATAAGCTAAATAACACACACACGCACACACACACACGCACGTGCACACACACGCACGCACGCAAGTGTGGCAAAACACCAACAGTGATTTGATTTGCTCTCAAATTGGATCAAAGTGAAAAAGTTAATTCAGGCCTCTGGCGTAACTCATAAACTGTCAAGCAGTGTTGGAAGTAAATGGGCTCTGAAAGAAAGAAAGAAAGAAAGAAAGAAAGAAAGAAAGAAAGAAAGAAAGAAGGAAAGAAAGAAAGAAAGAAAGAAAGAAAGAAAGAAAGAAAGAAAGAAAGAAAGAAAGAAAGAAAGAAGGAAAGAAAGAAAGAAGGAAAGAAAGACAGGCGTGTCTTACGAGACATCATGTAATTTTGGAACAATGGTGTCAAGTCAAGTCTAAATTTTGAATGGTTTTGATCTCCAGTAGGATTCAGGTTCAGTAAGCTGTCATCACATGTTTGGCTCATGGTTTTTATGAGCGATGAGACTCAAAGAAGAACCACAGCTTTTATTTATGCATACACATCTCTATTTACTATATGTACTGTATATATCACATTTCATTCTTCGCACAGTATCCAGACACAATGCCACATTAAGATTCTGAGCCACGCCTCATGCCCAGCCCAGACGACACCACACCACCCGCTTGCCTGCCCTGCCAGCTCGCAGATGATACCCCCCCACACAAAATACACTCATTTCCATTTTTACAACAGACAGAGACAGAGAGAGAGAGAGAGAGAGAGAGAGAGAGAGAGAGAGAGAGAGAGAGAGAGAGAGAGAGAGAGAAGAAGAAGAAGAAAAAGAAGAAGAAGAAGAAGAAGAAGAAGAAGAAGAAGAAGAAGAGAAGAAGAAGAAGAAGAAGAAGAAGAAGAAGAAGAAGAAGAAGAAGAAGAAGAAGAAGAAGAAGAAGAAGAAGAAGAAGAAGAAGAAGAAGAAGAAGAAGAAGGGAGGAGGGAAGGGGGCGAAAGGGAGGACAAGAGGGGGCTGGGAGTTACGAAAATACCACAGCCAGCACACTCGGAGGAAAGAATAAAAACACTAATATTAGAAAGGAATCTGTGGGATAATGCCCCTTAAGGGTCTTAATCCTTCGCACTCCCCAAAAGGTTGAGGCAGACCAGGCCTCTGGTGGAAAGAGTCATTCATGAAAAGAAGAGTGAGGCGCGGATATATTCCCCAAAAGTGTGAGAGCAGAGCACGCAAAGAGCAGACCTCCTTCAAGAGTCCGTCTAGACTTACTCGACCAAAAAAAAAAAAAGATAAAAAGGAAACGAGCCAATAATCAAGAGAGATATGAGGGCCATTTCCTTTGGCAGGAAGACCCAGAGAAGTTTAATATCTCCCTGAGACAGCCTGGGATGTGATTTAACGACTTCAGACCCGAGGACACAAGAGTCACTCTCCTACTCTCCAACTGACCCTGCCTCTTCTTCTTCTTCTTCTCTACAATCTGACCAGCGGTTCCCTACTAACTGTTGTTAGTCAAGCTGGCAGTGGAAGAGGGTGGTGGGTTAAGCCCAATTTATGCTCACAAGCCAAATTGTCTGCAAAGTGTCTGTATCAGAGACATGTGACTGGGACTATTATCTTTGTGACTAGGACTATAATCTTTGGAGAGGCTAAGCTGCACAGATTCTTATGAAATACACTATGAAACTCCACAAAAATGAAATGTTTATTGGACTAGATACATGTACTGTATTTCGTTGAGGTTGTATAAATTATATTCATAACACAAACCACAATACAATTTCTATTTTTTTCAGGGGACCTAGTCAAGGTGGCTATCTTAACTACCCAACTAAGTACTAAGGAAAAACCCTGCTGACTCTACCAATAGCTGAGAACCCAGACTGTTCCTGCAACAAAGCCACACAATGGACCACACCACAAATGGCCTAACATGCTCACACACACACCCAGAGTCACCTCCGCAATGACCGAAACGACCCAATTTCACACCCAATACTTTCTTACATAATCAAATCCTCACACTCAGCTCCCTAGGCCACTGCACTGTGTATTTTCTGTGACACAATATAACTTGCACACCAAGCGAAAAGGCCTTAGAACGCATGCATATGTATAGGCCTGCCGAGAGTGTGTGTGGGAGAGCCAGCTTCTCGACATAGCACGCTACATAACTCTGTGGGTGGAAATGACTGTAGGAGTAGAAAATCATTGGAGATCTCCAGAGATTGGACTGATTTAGCCCAGTGGGACGCTAATGTATTCCAGCGCTACAAAGTCTATTTGTGTTCTACTGTAGTACTGAAGTTGAAGACGAACTTCAAGGGTGAACGGCAATGATCATGTTTATAAAAACAAAGGATGATAATCAATGCTCATTTGATTTTTGTTGATGTCAATTTCAAAATGACACATTCCATTTCACAGTGCATGGATAAGGTTTAGGTCTTCGATCTTAATACTCTGCAAATATACCACAGTGTACAAATTAGAGAAGCTTGTGTTTATATTTCCATTTCAGTGTCTTCGGCAAAAAATCTATTAACCAGCAGATGATGATCAACACTTATTTCCACAAGGCTAGAACAAACACAAGCTAGATTATTTCACACCACATGAAAATGTCTCATTTCAGTATCAATATTTAACCACTACTGTTGTACATCACACTCAACAAGAACTTGTGTGAATTACAGTATTGGGCCGAGTGGGGGCTCATAATCATAATAACCATAATAAAGAATAACATTGAAAGCAGTTGATCATTAATAATGCTTGTTGCGGCTGATGCTTTGCCCAATGCATTCATACAGATAAGAGGACACATATCCCCCCTGAGTGCCAACTGAAAATGTCAGACATACACCCACTCAACAAGATCCCTGGCGTCTATATTTCAGTTTTGGTGTGGACCGACACAGACACCGACAAAGCTATTTGGACCTCTGGGCTACGCATAAAGGGTCATGTCACATATCGTGGTATGCCCCAACAGGAGGGGAAATATACAGGGCTATCAGTGTGTCTATTCAGTTTCGGTGTGGACAGACACGACACCCAAGCTCGCTCCATGCTTGGAGAACCTCTGCGCTACAACATTAGGGCCATGTCATGTTGTGGCATCCCCCATAGCAGGTGAAACATGCGGGGTGATCAGGTCTGGAAGGTCCCTTGACTGGGATGTTTGGCTGGGGACTCCCTCCAGAAACAACTTCTAGTCTTCACCAAAATGTCACGGATGATGTATATTTATCCCCCCGTGTTCGGTTCAGCTGTCAGTTACCGCGTCTCAGCCCTGGCCTCTCTGGTTTCCCTTCATCCCCGTCTGATGGCCCTCTGGGGGCTGGGGGAGGTGGTGGGGGAGATCAGCTCTCCTGAGCACATTTAAAACATTAGAGCTGGGATGGCTTTTAATGTGCCTGGGTGGGTGGGGTGTGCTTGTGTGTGTGCGTGTGCGTGTGCGTGTGCGTGTGCGTGTGCGTGTGCGTGTGCGTGTGTGTGTGTGTGTGTGCGTGCGTGTGTGTGTGCATACTCGCATGCACACATGCCTATGCATAATGTGAGTAGATCCAATTGTGTTGTGCGTGTGTGTATGTGTGTGTGTGTGTGTGTGTGTATGTGTGTGTGTGTGTGTGTGTATTTGTGTGTGAATTTGTGTGAGCGTCAGCATGAGTCACTATATGTGGACATATGAATTTGCGTGCCTGTGCACACATAAATATGCTTGGGAGTGTCTGTGTGTGAGTGGTTTGTGTATATTTGAGTGTCAGTATGTGTGGGCTGGGTCATACAGTGCCTGTAGCACAGCTAACCCAAACTGACTGACTGGGTGATTGACAGCTAGGATGCCACGCAAAGTTCTTCCCCCCCTCACAGCTGACCTTGTAACTTGAACCTGCTGCCTTGACAATGGCCAAAAAAGCCCCCTCTTATACCTAGAAGGCTACTCCTGAATGTTTCACGACCGGACTGGAGCCTCGCCCGAGACATGAGCACACACACTCACACACACAAACTCACACAAGTACACACACACACACACACACACACACACACACACACACACACACAAGTACACACACACACACAAGTAGACACACACACACACACAAGTAGACACACACTCACACACACACACACACACACACACACACACACACACACACACACACACACACACACACACACACACACACACACACACACACACACTAGACGCATGCAAACGCACACACGCCAACACATTCAAACACATGCATGCACAGACACACAAACGCACACGGACATGACTGTGAACAGCCCAGGGCAAGGTTTGGCTTTGCATGCGTACTCCTGGGGCAGGGGAGCCATTAGACTTAAGACGGCCACTTCCACCCTGTCTGGTAATGGAGCCTGACTGTGCTAGGCAGCTGAAATGGTCACACACATACACACACACACACACACTCATATTCTCTCACACACACAAACACACGCACACACTCTCACACTCACACACACACACACACACACACACACACACACACACACACACACACACACACACACACACACACACACACACATACACACACACACACACTCTCATATTCTCTCACACACACAAACACACACACACACACACACACACACACACACACGCACACACACGCATGCACTTACCCTGACTGTGCTTGCCGGCCGAGGTGGTCTGGAATATTACTCCAAAAGTCCCTTGCTGCACTCAGAAAGGAGACTACTAGTAGTTCAAGCATTAACAGCGAAAGGTGAGACCTATTACTTTTAACAGTGTAAGACAGTAATCTTGTATAAATACATAACAAGGACTGGTCCAAGTATCAGTTTTCGTTTAGAATGTTAATATCTCGTTCAATTTCTCTTATTGGACCTAGAAAGTTGAAAGAGAAAAACCCTGGGCTGTCATCATTAAAGAATGATGGATATGGTTCTTCATGTGTATCGTGAAATAGATTGCGTATATGACTTAGAAATGAACTAGACTATGGAATATGTAGATAAATGTAGGCCTACATTTGGCTTCCTTCATCATTTGCTGAGGCCTGAATTCTTCACTCAAAAACAGGAATAGGCCTAGTTGAAGAGCAAAGGGGCTTAAAAAGTACTGGAAGATGCATTAAAAAAGCCTCAGGCACAAGGCGACCGGCCAGCCTAAAGCAACCCGTAGCCTACTAATCATCAGATGATCAATACCGATTTCCTGACGACAGACTAGAACAAAGCAACTATAAATACATGCCGCAGTGCAACTGAACAACTCGAACTGAAAGAACTGAAAATAAGGCACTTCGGTCAGTGACGCTTCATGAACGCAAACACACTCAACAAGGGCTTGGGTCGATAATACTTGGTGTGGACACATTGAGGCTTTGTCTGTGTCATTTTCAGCCTGTTGGACTCAGACACGATATGAGACAGCTATGCCAGTCTAAAGCAACACCTAGCTGGGCTTAGATTGCTGTGGTTCCTGGAGCACCACAGCAAACCCTGCAGTAGCCTACCACACACAGAAGATTTGTTAGTCAAGAGGATGGGGGATATCCTTTATCATTAGCCGGTATCACATACAGAAAGGCCATGTTGTGTAGTAGAATAGATGTAAAGCAACTATAGAAATGACATTCATAAAACAGACTCTTTACACAACTCTTTCAATGGGAAGGTGGCTGCCTTAAGTACAAAGGACAGGGGGAGACCCTGAAAGATGCAAACACCCAACCTCAGACATAAGGTGTCAATATACCGGCCTAAAACAAGCCTTAGTTGAGGCACCTGGGGGTGAAATGGATGCAGAGCATACCATAGCAAACCCCTTTACTGCCACAGATGCTGTGTTACAACTCAGGGGCTAAAAAGAGCCGCACGTCAAGGTGATCCGGAAGGTGCATAAATAACATTATTAGACTCAAGGCGACCAAGCCAGCCTAAATAAATCCTTCCCGTATTAATCATGGGATGATCAATAACTCCTTGTATACTAGAACAAAGCTACTATATACACATTTCTTAATGCAAGACAACTGAAAGTGCTATGCCACATCAGTGCTAGCATAGCATGAACACAACACACTCAGCAAGAGCTTGTATCCATATTCCTGGAGTGGGCACAGTCAAATGGCCTAGAACAGTCCTGAAGGACACAAAACAACTCTGAAACAGACAAAACTAGAAAAGCGCTCAGAGATCGCACCTCCGTCCTCTGGTGGACAGTAACACACACACCACGTACAACAAACATATAGACGAACACACAGCAAACTCAGCCAACCACATAACCTCCTTGCTGGAGGTAACAATACGGTGCCTGTGCCAGTCTCAAGCTATACCCTTAGTTGTGGCACCTGGGCGCTGCTTATATACAGAGCTGGCGCCGCAGGGTGGTTCCTAAACGGATCTGGAAACAAACATAGCAAATCCATGCATGCAGTTCCACAGGTGCTGCGCTGCAACTCCGGGGCTAAGCAGAACCACGTGTCCCCAGCGTACGGCATGTGTTCCAGTGTTTATGGACACGGCTGCATCGCAGGCGGCTCGCTTTGCTTTGCCTGGCCGCCAAAATGGCTGTTGACAACAATAATAGCAGATTTCCTTCCTCTGACCAATCTGCCCATCCGTACTACTCCCTCTTTGCTGTTATTACGCTGTTGTAAACAAAATGATGCACAGGCGAGAGGGCGAGAGAGAGAGAGAGAGAGAGAGAGAGAGAGAGAGAGAGAGAGAGAGAGAGAGAGAGAATGATGTATGTGAGGGGGGAGAGAGAGAGAGAGAAGCGCACATCCCAAAATGTGCTTGTAGTTTATCAATGAAATGCGTCTGGCTGCGGTTGCTTATAGGATGCCTTTTTACAATAACATTCACCAGGTGGAACAGAGGTTACAGAGTACTAACAGACCTACACATGATTATCAGACAGATACACACACATGCGCACGCAGACACACGCACATACACAATAAGACTCAAACATGTGTTTTGTATTAGCCCGTGCCCATAGTTGAGGTCCCACACATGTTCACATCCACCTACTGCACTTTGTGCCTGTTAACCGCCCATGCCTGGTCACATATGCCAATGCAATCACAACATTATAAACGGCTACCCCACTGGCTCCCAAACTGGGGTCCGGGACCCCCCAAGGGTGTCACAGAGGTACTACAGGGAGGTTATGGAGAGAAGGGAAGGCTTGCAGAAAACCCATACACACGATTCCACCTAAAAAAACAACAATATTGACACGCATGGTTAAAAAGTGCATTTCTACATGTCTTTAGGGGATTTTAAATCAAAACCACCAATATTAATGGACAGAAAAAAGTGGGATTTGGAATATGAGAGGCTCCAAAAGGGGTCCTGCCTGGCAGAAAAACTACTGGTGGTTACCCACCCCTCCCTTCAGTCTCCCCATCCTCTCCTCTTCTCTCTTCCCTATACACCCCCCCCCACACACACACACACACACACACACACACACAGCTGATTGGATGACTCCTGACAGATTGAAAATGACACGGGCACCTGTGACATCGATGGAGGAAGAGGGAACACAGCTTGGCCAAAACAGATTTAGCCTTATCTGTGCAGTTCATGTGCACAATCACGCACTAAAACAAACACACACACACACACACACACGCACACACACATGCACACACACATGCACACACGCACGCACACACACACGCACAAGCACGTACGGCCAAAACAAACACAACTTTGACAGCTGTTCGCTTGACTGGCAATATTATTGTTTTCCCCTCATTCACCTCCTGATCATAACAGTGAATATAATTGCTCTTGCACACAAAAAGACATTGAGACAGAGAGACCGACAGAGGGACAAAAGTCATTACACAGACGAAATGAAGGACAAACTGCGGAGTCAGACATCAGTGCAGATAATTACACAAATGCACACACAGAGAACAACATAGAGATACGCACACGCACAGAGACTGATACGCACATGCAAGACTCACTGATACACACAAGCAAAAAGACTGATGGACACAAACAGAGAGACACAGACACACACACATGCACACGGCACACACACACACACATCGACATACAGACATTCACGCCGACACACACCGACACACACACACAGATGTGACAGCATTCAGATTTCAGACTGCTTCCCCACCACACGGGGCAAAACAGACCAGCACAGCAAACACCGGCAACCGGCAAGCAGGCACACAGACAGGCAGGCACACAGACAACCGGCAGGCACACAGACAGACAGGCACCCCGGCAACCGGCAGGCACACAGACAGGCAGGCACCCCGGCAACCGGCAGGCACACAGACAGGCAGGCACACAGACAGGCAGTAATTCAGGCTTGACTTACCATGCTGCCGAGAAGTGTTGCTGACGCGCTATTGCTCCCGCTCACACCACTACTACCACACAGGCACACACAAAAACAAACACACACACAGGCACACACACACACACACACAGCTTCAGAGGTGCGCAGGCAAAACACTCAGCGTCACTCCTCACATACACCGCACTGAAGGAATCTCCCTCACACAAGCACACACACACACACGCAGGCTCACAGAGAGACGAAGCCTGTCTCTTTCACACACACACACACACACACACACAGATGGAGTCTCTCTGGCATACGCACATCCAGGCGCGCACTCTCAGAATGGGTAACACGGAGGGAAAAAAAAAGGCAGGTTCAGCTGCTTGGTGCAGCTGGGGAGAGGGAGGGGGAGAGGGAGAGGAGGACGGGGGGGGGGGGGGGGTAAGCTCTGTTAGGGAAAACCGGAGGAAGGAAAAAGGGGGTGATAGATGGATAGAGAGACTGAGAGAAGTAAAATGAGAGAGAGAGAGAGAGAGAGAGAGAGAGAGAGAGAGAGAGAGAGAGAGAGAGAGAGAGAGAAAATGTACATGAGGGGGGGTCATGAGTTGAGAGATTAAAAGTGGGAATGTGTGTGTGTGTGTGTGTGTGTGTGTGTGTGTGTGTGTGTGTGTGTGTGTGTGTGTGTGTGTGTGTGTGTGTGTGTGTGTGTGTGTGTGTGTGTGTGTGTGTGTGTGAGTGAGTGTGAGAGAGAGAGTGAGTGAGGATGTGTGTTATAGAGAGAGAGGGGGGTGTGTGCAAGGGTTGCAGAGTAGCCGCTCCTGGAGAAAGAGGGATCAAACTGGCTCCCGGCACAATGGCCCTCCAGGAAATACCAGCGGGCAGCCGTGGAGCAACACCGCTGCCAAGACAAGGCTACGGAAGGAGCGGACGGCAGGGTCCAGTCCAGCGGAGGAGGAAACGCAATCCCAGTAGCCCTCTCTCCGAGCGGAAAATCTGCCCCTGAGATTGTCAGATACCCCCTGTCCAAGTCCAACTACCCACCCCTATCCTCACTAATGCAACCCCCCCCCCCACCCGCCCGTTTTGGCCCTTTAAACACCCTCTTCCCCATCTCACACATTCCACACATCAGTCAGATGCACGCAAAAGTAAAAAAAAAAAAGGCAGAGGAGATCTCCAGATTTTTCAGACACCTTTTTCCACTTATAGGTGTGGGCTATACGCTTAGGATAACCATGCATGACATCACTGTAGAATGTGTGAGTTTCACCTTTCCCTCTCCCCCCCGTCTTTCTTCCTCTCTTTCCTCTTCTAATTTTTACGAGACAGGCACAGACACACAGCACGGATATATTATATCCAGCTACTGATGTGCCGTGAAACAAACGCCCCTTCCCTTTGACTCGCAGATATTAGCAGGAAATGAGACACTTCTTCATCGGTGACGTTTATGGAGTTTCAAACTTTGCGGGGACCCCTCTCTGTTCGTGATTTACGACCATCTCTAATTATCTTAATTAAAGGCAAAGTTCCAAAGTGGAGGAGGAGGAGTAGGAGAAGAGAAGAGGAGTCGACGTCACACCCGGCTTGCTTGAGCTACACACAAAAAAAGAGAAAGAAAAAAAAACAACAAGCTGGTCTGTGTTTGGATACATCCAGTCGGGCATAATGGCATTTATTCAGTCAGGAAATGCCTTAATCATGCATACAGGGGCTGGCTCTCTGGCCCTCTTGGCTGCCAGGACCAGGGCAGAGCTTGGCCAAAGCTCCTGGGTTAATACCACAGTGGGCAGCAGTGGGCAGCCTAGCCTGACACTCCGGCTAACAGGCAATTGCCATTACACGCTGAAGTAGGGCTCTGCCCAAAATGTTTGTGGGCGAATAAACAAAGAAAAAAATCTGAAAAGTGCTGTCCTTCGCTTCCTTCATTCCATTTATGTTTTATGTGGGATTCAGCACCCAGTTAAGAACTGTCACAATAATCAGGCGATAGTGTGAGCGCGTCTCCAATACTTTTTGAAACTCCAGTTAACAGTCCAGCTTGCAGAGCTCTTTCATGCAGACTGTTAGGCTTCAGTCGGTCACAGGGCTCCTGTTTTGATGGTATAATCAATTTTGAATGCAGCGTTCCTAGAGGAGGTGAACAGATGATGGGAGGGAGGGAGGGAAGTAGTCAGAGAGCAAGGGAGAGATGGGAAGAGAGAGAGAGCGAGAGCGAGAGAATGAGTGTGACAAAGAATTAGTAAGAGAGGAACAGCATACAGGATAGGTCCATTGTATAGAATAAAAGAGAGGAAGAGAGTCATTGAGGAAAAACAAGAGGAAATAAAGAGAGAGAGAGAGAGAGAGAGAGAGAGAGAGAGAGAGAGAGAGAGAGAGAGAGAGAGAGGGGCAAGAGCACGATTAATGAGAATCAGAGAAGGAGAGGAAGAGAGTGCAGTGCATTGCTGCACCAGGATAGCCCAGGCCATTTGTTCATGAACTTGGCCTTGGTCCACACTGCAGAATGTAGATTGTTCAGCATAGCCTTCCACGGAGCGTGTGGGAGAATAATCTGGGCATTGTGCTGATGTTTGTATAGGTTTGGGAGGTGTCCTACTTCGTTACCCCGTGAACTCACGCAAGAAGCCATCCCGAGGTTAATGATGATGTCCAACGCAGTGGTCAAAGCCCTATACGCCTTTATACTACTCCGCTCTGATGAATAAACACTGACCACAAGCCTCTCAGTGTTATCCCTCAGTCCATTGTTTGAGCTGATGCATGGGTGGGATGTGAGAAATATGCGTAGAGAGTGCGCCTTCATTCTCGACTCGAGAGCTAAATCAAGAGTTCGGAAGCCCTCGCCCAGAAAAGAAATATCAGATAAAGAGACTCTTGAAGGTAATGTTGGTGCTGATGGTGATGAGCAGGGCCCTAAATTCACTTTTTTACCACCAGCCAAAATGGCTCATAGATGTTGATCTTACTAGCCAAACACACACTCACGAATGGGTCAAAGTGGCTAGCAATTGGGGCTTTTTTTGACCAGCCAAAGTGATTTCACTAGCATTTGGCTGGTTGACTGGTGTTCATTTAGAGTCCTGGTGACGAGGCATCTAGACACGTTGGAAGCCAAACGTATATTTCATATTTCAGGCATCCGCGTTGATCAGCAGCACGGCTTGGCTGGTCCCGTCATTCATAATTCATGTGGTACTCAGCACATGGACTGTGGTAATGAGGACGGGGAAATGCCACACGCTGAAAATGTAAACCTGCTGCACGCATGACATCTGACCTGCCAGCAGTCCTCACACTAACTGGAACTGACACATGATGACCTATGGCATAGTTGAACTACCAGAGATGTCCACAAACACCTTTTTGGGAAATGTTTGATATGACTTATCAGGATTAAGAATTGGTCTACTCTTGTCTACTTTATGACATTGCCCTTCAGCCTAAATGGAACTAATAAATGACATGACCTACGGTATTGTATACTTAACCTAGCACAGATGCAAACAACAGCTTTCGGGGCAATTGTGTGGCAAATGTTTAAGGAAAAATTGGGCAATTATGTGACAAATGTTCAAGGAGTTGGTCTTAGGATCTGAAGGTTCCAAGTTCCACCCTTACCAGAAGAATGTACTATGTGAACCTCCAACTGCATACTTTACCTACCAGAGATGCAAATCAACAGCTTTTGGTGCAGCCAACTCCTAATGGTTAAGGTTAAGGTTAATGGTCTTATGATCTTAAGGTAACACGTTTGTATCACACCCACCCTTACAGGAAGAATGTGTGTGGACTAACTGGCCTAAATCTTTATCCTTGCCTGAAGTGCCCTCGAGCAATGCTTGCACCGAACTCCAGGCACAACAGCCTGCAACTGAATAACTAAGTTCCTGTGACTTGAAGCACTGGCAATGAGTAATGTAACATATTAATAATAATGAAGCTTTTCTTTCAAGATAAGAGGATTTCCTTCATGATTAACAATGAATCTCTATACTCGTTTACTCTATGGTATGATGCTGCCAGGTACTTGCCATTTTAGATCTTATTACTGTAACATTGTAGCGCAATACATTTTCTCATTATCTGTGTGGCCAATGCCATCAATCAAAACAAGTCCGCCAAAACAAAAACAAAAACAAGAAACAAGAAACAAGAAAGCAAACCACCCGACCATAATAAATGTATTCATCCTTTATTCCACAGAGATTCGATATGGCACATCCATTTCAAATGCAGATGAGATAAGCCACAGCTAATTACCTCATTATGTAATAGACTAGAGAGCCAGAACCAGAAAGCAGCTAGCGTACAGAGGCTGTACGCTGTACTGATGCATAACAATATGTCCTGGAAGATTCTATCGAGTGAATGCAATCTTATGAGTTAGTTTTTGGTACAAAGAAGCTTCTGATGGCCATACAGTATCAATTTAAGGTAAGAGGCCGACATTCCAGATTCCTCAGATAGTAACAGACTTGCCATGTATTTGCATTTATTCGAGCCAATTGATTACTTAAACCATTAAGACACTCATCCCAATTAGCTCACTTCTTAAGCCATATGGAAGACTTAATCAGAGAAACCCCCTGTGTTGAGAGGACAGACGGGAAGAATGTTACAGTAGTAGTAGGATCTATACGGTATGGTCCAGGTGATTTGTCTGTGATTTGGTGATTTTCTAACGAAAGGAAGATGTTAATACAAACCCCAACTCCTGTGAAGTTGGGACGTTTGCTAAATTGTGAATAAAATCAAAATGCTATCATAGAACAGTGAAAAGACAACATATTAAGTGTTAAAACCGAGACAAAACATTGTTTTGGGGGACACATGTACTCATTTCTAACATGTTAACTGCAACATGTCTCAAATAAGTTGGGACGGGGATCAGTGAAATGTAATAAACATCCAAATAAGACAAACCATCAAAGAAGAACATTTCAAAATGAATTGGACTAATGGAAAATATGAGTGTCCAGGTGTAAGACCATCACAGAGAGGCTGAGTCACTCAGAATTAAAGATGCAGAGGAAATAATTACCATAGTTATTACATATATTTTTGAATTCCCTTTGATTTACCATGATTGAGTGTATATATTTTTGTCATTAAAATCATTGTATAGGTTCATGACATCATGAAATATATTGGCTGTAGTCTCACTCTAGCACTCCAAGAATTACAGCTATTGAAAATTGACCACATTAAGAATGCTTCATGTGTGCAAATGATTTAGGGGTTTAACATTCTCCTATGCACACGAGCTCACTAGAAATAGACAGTGAAAATGGACCATCCAACTTTTGTTAGTGCTAACTTCACAAGTCTGCCTCCATTATGGTATGGGGGTACAGTAGTGCTTTGGTTAAGTTGTTATCACTCATCTGTAGAGTTAAATACAGTGCTGAATAATATAAATGGGTTTTAAACAACATGAAAAGCCACTCATGCATTATATTTTGAAGGGAGATCTTCAATTACTGTCACATAGTAAGGACAAATTGCATTCTGTACTATGTTTTAACAGTTTAACCAGCAGGTGATACAATGGCGGGTTTTCGGTCAAGACCTCTCACACTGAAAGCACTACAGAAAGCAAAACATTGCAAAACATGACAAGGAATACACCCACCATTTAAGCTGGTGAAATCATGACCAAGACAGGAATTAACACTGTTTTTTTTAAATATAAAATCATCTCATTGGTTAATGTATTTAACTGTTAAGTGTTGTATTTTGTTTTGATTTTAGTCTTCCTCAACATCTGCTGCCTTTTATTGTCACCGTTCCAACTCTTTTGAGATGTGTTGTTTTTACATATTCGTGAATATCCTCCAAAACAATAATTTTGGTCAGTTTTGATAGCTGATATGTTTTCTTTGTGCCATTCTCCATCTAAAGTAAGAATCAGACGTTTTGAAAATGGCAGTATTTTGTTATTATTCACAATTTACCTTGTGTCAGGTTTGTAATACTGTCAGTGCATTCATGCACAGTAAAACAGTTGCAAAGATATCCTAACAGTGTAAAATAGACTAGCTCCAGACTCTGACTCAATGACAAAGAAACAACACTTTCTCCATGTGGAATAAGCACTCAGCTTGGCATACAATGTTGGCTGTCATAGTTACAGTGCTCCTCTCCCTCTTCTCTCTGTGACTACTTAATTGTGTGCAAAGTATCTAGATCAAACCGTTAAAAGTAGGTCAGAGCAGAGCGGAGAGGAGCGGAGCCTCCTCTGGGTCAGAACTGGAGATGGCCTCAAATGAAGAGGACTTTATGATCACGCACAACACAGCACAGAGAATCCTCCACTATTCTCCAGGTCATTATGGGTAAAGGGACGGAGGATTGACCTCCCCAGAGGCAACGTGCTTGGGGGAATTGAATGAGGACGACGACATTGGTTATGGTTTTGGATAGCACATCAGCACGCAATTCTGTGTGTCCTCATGCAATTCTTCTATGATTGAATATGTGCACTTGTGTTTGTTATGTTCAATTATGTTGTTTATTGCATGCATGCAAGATATTCTATGTGAAACTATTTCCCTGGTCGTAAATGTTTGAGGTATTGAGTTATTTATCTCGGGGAATGTATTTTTTTTTAATCGGCGCTTGTCTCTGTAACCACAGCCAAGAATTAGTTGAAGGAGAAAACAAAAAACAAATCCTTCAGTCGGCACGCAGACAAATAGAAAATAAATCTGTTGTGACCTACCAGCAATGCCTTGTGGGAAATAACAACTTCTGGCTGTTTCCAAGAGCCTGCTGCTGCTGCCACTTAATTGTAAGAGGAACTTTCTACTTTGGTCTAAGCTAGTGGATCAAGTGGCTAAGTGAAGAACAATAGTGAAGGCCTGCATTTTTGAAGTGTGCTCTTTAGAGGCCGCGTCCAACTGTCACAAGAGATCAGGACTGGGGACCTGGTCCTCTGGGGTTACGCCTGGGACACATACACTTGGCCAAGTGAAGCGAACTTCGCCATTCATTCCCGTGCAGGAGGCGAAGGCACGTGAACAGGAGCGATAATATTCGGCCAAGTTTAATAACATGCAAATTAGGAGCACATTTCACCTGGGGTGGCCAATTAAATCAGCAAACTAAATGTTCCATTCTATTTGATTTCTGACGCTGCACTGAGCATAATGGAACTCTGAATTTCCCCTCTCTTTGCTTTGTTCGTTTCGCCTGCATGTGTGCCCAGCGTCAGACATGACAGTAGTGAAGAGAAGTTATCGCCCAGCAATAGCCATTCCCTATGCCAGCAGTGAGAGATCTGTACTGATCACATGGAGAAGTCGTACAGAAGAGAACACCAAGTGCTTGCCTTTCCGCATTCTAGCAGTGACCGTGCTGAGATGGTGTGCAATGAAGCGACAAAGACAAAGTTTGCAAAGAAGGCACTGAAAAACTAACCAAAAATGGGGACAGGGAGTCTAATTTGTCAGAAAATATCAACGTCCTGACTGTCATACACAGCCCCAACAACATGAATGTCCCTGCAAAACAGTAGACCGTCAATAACGTTAATGATGAGCAACAAAGATAGGATGACCTTGATAAAAGTGACGCACACAAAAACCATTGCTCATTGGTTCTTAGGGCAGTGCCTGAACTGCCCTTTGAACAAAGCAATAAACAATGCATCTTTAATTTTAGTCACTGTGGCTATTTTGTTGCTGGTGTCTAACAGGGGCCTTGATGATCAATTGAAGTCTTATTCTGGACAAAGACACAACCATTCTTTACATCAAAAATCATAACAATGCAATTTCCTAGATCAAATTTAAACCAGTGCAACAACTTGACACCTCTCATAAACTGACTCAATCTCATTTCATTGTTACAATGATGATCTACTGTACCTCTGTATACATCATTCCCTGGGTAATTCCTGCTCTATAACTGAGCTAAGTGAGTCTATATAATGCTAGATTAAGGTATCGTCCCCTTAAACAGTAGGCATATTATTGTCTTTTTCATGGTCATTGTCCTTTGATGGGTTCTGTGTACGTTTCAGCTCTGGAGCATATAGACTATAGCACTCATAAATGTGCTTTATCTAAATGAGCTATACAAATAAATGTCACTCTAACTCTCTCTCGGAGGATTCTGTGCGCTTTACTGTGTACTGCAGATGGACTGAACACTAAACTGCGCGCTCACTCTCACTCTCTCCCTCTCTCTCTGCCATCCCCCCCTCTCTCTCTCACACACACACAGACACACAGACACACACACAGACACACAGACACACACACACTCGCAGACGCACACGCGTTATATGCATGCATGTTCACACCAGCACGCACACGCATGCGCACACACACGCCTATGCCTTCGTCTGTTCCCACCACAGGCAATTTTGCCCAAAACTATTCTCCTGTTCAAACCAGTTATTGCGCTGCACGTTGGTGTCACGGTGCATGATATATGGCATCACCCATGGTACATTTTGGAGCAGCACACAACTAGTTTGCTCCAACTAATACATCACCTCAGATGTCAAAAGGGAAGAGAGATAGGGAAGGTAGAAACGTAACAGGGCCGTTCTCATAGCACCATGATGAAAAACATGAACGTTTTACCGTGATGAAGTTGAAGAAGTTAAAGTGATTCACTGGACAATAATGGGGGACCACTCAAACTGGAAAAGTACATTTGAGAATATTCCCATGCTAGTTCTAGTCTTGGGCCTCTTTCTGTGCTTTGTCTAATTCAGTCACATATGACCCAACTCTGAACTTAGTTGTTGAGTTGATGATCGTCACTGACTTAACCCTTTCATATTCCCTTGCCATAAGAGTTCAACAGACCGACAAATAAAAAGGCCTTAACCAATGACTGTGTTTACATGCATTTGTATTTGTTTGTATTTAAGAAAGTATTTTTGTTGAAGTCTGTGAAACAACACAAAGAACATTTTATTTGTTACCTTGCACTAATTACTCCAACGTTTGAGATTTCAAAGTGTTTGAAGCCACAAAATGAATTCTAATCTACTGGCAAATCCATGAAATGCCCATCTGAAAGAGTCTGACTTAATGCTGCTTTTTTATGTGACCACAAACCCCACCCAGCTTTAATAGCAGAGCACAACATTTAGGCATAGAGCAGTAAACAAACTACAACACTTTCTTGGATCCCCTTCCCCCTAACACACAAGCACCACGCGCACGCACACGCACACACACACACACACACACACACACACACACACACACACACACACACACACACACAGACACACACACACTCTCTGATTGACAATAAAATAACCTTAGACAACAGCAATCATCCCAACACTCCAAATAGCTTTACAGGCTTCACACAGTCATCTCAAATAAGACCACAATGAGGGCAAGTCAAAGATGAAAGGAGGAGGAATTACTGCATTACAGTTATGCAACATGACTCCTTATTAGCAGACAGGATGGGGTTTCTTTCAGCGTAGCACGAGTCGAGATGTATCCTTCTGCTGGCTAGAAGCCTGCATTAATTTACTTATAATAAAATGCTTAGCAGACATCTGACAGAGACATTATGACACAAGCCCTCCAGTGCATGATGCATTGCTTATTATAAAATGTGGCCTAAATGTACTGTAGCCTACAGTGACCTGTGAGTTGCTTAATCTAGCACACTTTACTGAATGATTGACTAGTGTTTGACGAACGGTTTAATTGATTGATTGATGGATGCAAAAAATGCTAACTTTCATTCTCACGTTACTCTCTAGCAAACTCTCTAGCTAAAGAACTATGTACCTAGATCACCATCTTCATGCACATAGTCTATTTATCTATTGATTCATGCATTAAGGCCAAAAACAGTCACCGTAACAATTGTGCCTGCGGACCTGCGATGCACATAATGCACTATGCATTTCTTTATTCCTAGAGAAAGTGCTAACATTCTTACGTTGTTAATGCCCAACCTCAAACCCAAAAATCTAACGGACACACACATTTGTTGTTTAAACCAGATGACCTTCTGTAGCCTTTGGCGTGATCCTGGTATGACCTGCAAGGCGCATCGGCAACTTCCCGAGTCCAGAGTGTGAGAAAGTGAATATACTACTGCATCTCTTTTTTAAATTCACACTCAATGTGTCAACATTCATACTGCACATTCTGCCTTAACACATCAGGAGTCAAGCCGATGACCTTAAGTACCCCTCGGCGTGATCTTGGTATGACCTGCAATGTGCATCATGAGGAATTGGAACTGATGACCTCATGTACCCCTCGGCGTGATCCTGGTATGACCTGCCATGCACATCTGCAGCTTCCTGAGTCCTGAGTGTGAGAAAAGGACTATACTGTACGGCCATGGAGGCGTCTAATGGCTCTGCGCTGAGGGAGAGAGAGAGAGAGAGAGAGAGAGAGAGAGAGAGAGAGAGAGAGAGAGAGAGAGAGAGAGAGAGAGAGAGAGAGAGAGAGAGAGAGAGAGAGAGAGAGAGAGAGAGAGAGAGAGCAGTCCAGTCCATCTGCAGTGCACAGTAAAGCAAACTGGGTCCTCTGAGACCTTGTGTGCCTCATGGAGACATATTTCAGTCAGTCAGACTCAGCACCAGTCCAAATAGTTATTTCTCATGGCAAAATAATGACTGTGTGTGTGTGTGTGTGTGTGTGTGTGTGTGTGTGTGTGTGTGTGTGTGTGTGTGTGTGTGTGTGTGTGTGTGTGTGTGTGTGTGTGTGTGTGTGTGTGTGTGTGTGTGTTTGCAAGATGTAAACAGAGATGGAAACTAAAAGAGAGAGTGAGGGAGAGATAGAGAGGCAGATACAGATATAGAGAAATAAAGAGAGCGATTGAGAGACAGATACTAAATAGGCAAAGACAGCTGGAAAGATTGACACAGAGAGAGCGAGAGCGAGAGCGAGAGAGAGAGAGAGAGAGAGAGAGAGAGAGAGAGAGAGAGAGAGAGAGAGAGAGAGAGAGAGAGAGTGTGAGAGAGAGAGAGAGAGAGAGAGACAGGCTGAGAGAAACACTAGATGAATGATAGAGATAGAGAGACAGAAAGACAGAAAGAGAGATAGAGTGAAACAGAGAGGTGTATGGCAGCTGCTGGTTATAGAATGCTGATGGTGGAGCCCACACTGCCCACGGCCTCTGGCCCTCTGGCACTTTGGCACAGGGCTCCAGACCTTAGTGCCCCAGCTCCAGAGACCTTAGTGCCCCAGCTACAGAGTACCAGTCCTCAGTACCAAAGCAGCAACACATGAATACAACAACCACTAAAATAAAAAAATAAGTAGCAACACATGAATACAACAACCACCAACATAAGATAAGTAGAATGAAGATGCAGCAGCATCACCACAGACATTAGTGCCACAGTTCCACAGCACCAGTCTTCAGTACAGCACAATAAAACAAAACAAAATAGAATAAGTTGCATTGAGAAACAGCATCACAGCTTCAACCCTTAGTGCCACAACTCCACTTCTCCGCATTTCCACAAAATGGTAGGCAACACATGATTAAGACCACTGAAATAGGTAACATGGAGCATGGCATGGCAGCTACACATAAATACCACAACAGCTCTCGACCCTATCGTGCACCATCAGCTACAACAGAAATGTGACTAAAATAAATGCTCACTAAAATAAGTAGCATGGAAGCCCCATCAAGATTTAATGGTCCGGGTGACTTTGAACGCGAGCCAGCAAAATGGAGAGCGTGTATTAAAGATCCGAACGTATAAAAGATCTGATTTCCCCTCCATTATTGGAATGAAGTGGATTTTTATAACAAGCTGTTCTTGGCTCGGCCCGAAAAAGATTAAGTTGAATCATGGACACACATCCATCATCGCAACTCTCTAGTGACTAGCGTCGGGTCAAAAAACAAATCCTGACCACACAGTTTTATTAATATCGCTGAGACATTTATGCGATTGCCCGATAATGTATGTTTCTTTTCCGGCTGAACTGTGTTTCTCACGCGATTCAACTTTTCATTCATCTCTTTTTTATGGTCTTACAGTATAGTTTTACATTACGAGATGAAAAGTAAAACAAATAGGCTGCCTATGGCCTTCCAGATGAAAACTTCCACAGACCGCTAATCGACAGTGTAATTGTAGTGTTGACATTAGATAATGCATCAGCCATTTCATATGTTTTGTCCTTCACAGTTAGCGGACATGCATTATTGCTTGAACGAAGAAACGGGTGAGGCTTGATGTGTAATCAGCATGAGGTATTTTGAGGAAAATCTAAGTGATGTACAGTATAGCTCAGGGTTTCCCAAACTGGGGTGCGCGGCCTGCCATATGGGGGTGCGCGAACTGAATAGGGCAATGGCAGATATGCGAGTTTTTATCCAGCATTAATGAAAATTAAGTAGTTTTTACTTGTATGGTGCACTGTATGCTGGAAGGGTCCGTCTGAACTTTAACTAAGACTATTGGAAGATTTGAGGATTCCCCAAAACGACAGTGCAGTGAATGAGCAGTGAATCCATACTCGTGTGGCCATCAGCACACCAAAATATTTGCTTAGGGGTGTGCGAACCACATTGAAATGTACAAGGAGCTGCGCAGGGAAAAAAGTTTGGGAACCCCTGGTATAGCTCATAGTCAGCACTGAATAAATCACATTTGTGGTGGCATTCAAGTCAAATCCATCAAGTAGGTCACTTCAAAACTCCTCAATGGTATCATTACCACTGTCATCACCAATACCCTCAATTAACTTCTCCTTCATTCCTGTGCGTCATCAGGAATTTCCACCAACTTGAGAATTCCCAAGCCTGGTAAACTGCGATGGTATTCTTCCCTGAAGTTAAGTGCACACTAAGGCAAAGTTCTACAGTAGATCCAAGAAAAGAAAAAAAAACATCATTGTTGTCTTTGGCCTTTCCTCCACCCGCCCTTTGACATGTAACATGGACAGGGACTGTGTGCACAGCGGCCTACCATATTAGGCTACCAAGTTCAGCTATGTGTCAGCAAGTCTTGTCACAGATAATTCATCTTTGATGAAGCCAGGCTAAATTTAGCCAAATTGAAAAGCTCAGTTCTACGTGAATTATCTCAGTTAGAAGCTTGTCAGACAACCAAAGATCAGCAGTTAATGTGTTAACAGGTTTAGCTGACTGTGCCAATCTTGTGTCTCATTATTAAATGCAATACAAGAAGCAGATCTTTGGCCAAGAGAGTTGAGTCCGTGTTACAACGTACAGCACAGCACCCATAGTGCAGTAGAAGGTTGGGCTGACCTGGGCCCAAAACACGACCTGGGCGTCTTTGGCATAAACCAGCCCCTCACACTGGAACACCCAGCCCCCTGGCTACAACACAACACGATAGTCCCCTGTCTATATATTAGTGATGCACCAATAGGCCGCTCCATCTAAATTATGGGCTGGTTTCTAAGGGCAAAAAAAAAATAAAAAAAATAGATAAAAACAAAAACAATAGTGTCAACCTCTGAGGACTGGCTGCCCACTAGGAAAATGCCCTATATGCCAGATGACCAGTTCAGCTCTGTTAGAAGGTCTGAATTGACAACCTCACTTTAATATTCCATTAAGAGCGAGCTGGTCAGTGCTGAGGAGATGAGATGAGATCTGGGGCAGGATAAGAGAAATGAGGAGTCTAAAGATACCTTTTTACACAGAAGAGGTGTGTGTGTGTGGTGTGTGGTGTGTGTGTGTGTGTGTGTGTGTGTGTGTGTGTGTGTGTGTCTGTCTGTCTGTGTGTGTCTGTGTGTCTGTGTGTCTGTGTGTCTGTGTGTCTGTGTGTCTGTCTGTGTGCGTTTCTGTCTGTGTGAGGTGCAGGGCTGCTGAGAAATGTGGGCGGGGCCTGGGAAAGATCATCTCAACATCTGAACCTACGTTATTCTGCGGGCCCCCTCCAGGGAGCAAGACAACTGGCCCGTTTGTACTGGCCTGTGTGGGCGTGTGGGCATGTGTGTGTGTGTGTGTGTGTGTGTGTGTGTGTGTGTGTGTGTGTGTGTGTGTGTGTGTGTGTGTGTGTGTGTGTGTGTGTGTGTGTGTGTGTGTACATACACACAGATAATATCAGGCTATCCGAGTGTAATTGTAACAGATGCCAGCTGGCACACTGTAGCACAGGGGCATTAATAAATCTTCCTTTCCAACACCTTATAACAGGTACAGTACTGATTGAGATAATAGCCTTGCTTTCAGCAGTTACTTTGTAAATGTAGCTCTCATACTGGGGCTATAGTGAAATTGCAGGAAACTGGGTTTGGACTGTGCACAAAGACTTTGGCCATCTACACCGAGTGACAATCTACTTTATGTCTTGGCATGTTTTTACACACTGATAACACAAACTGGTGACACATTTATTTGTCAATGCATGCGTCCGTTACATGTAGCATTAGACGTGTCCTAAGGTACAACTTTTTAAAAGACATTTTTTGGGTCTTTTTCGACTTTATTGATGACAGGGGATAGTATGAGAGGTGGACAGGAAGCAAAGGGGGAGAGAGATGGGGAGGGGTCGGCAAATGACCCGGGTCAGGAATCGAACCCGGGTCGGCCTCATGGCAGATGAGTGCCCTACCGTTAGGCCATGGCAGGGCCGAGGGGTACAACTTCATGACACTTTTAAATGAAATAAAAGTCCAGTCTGCCTTGGTCTATAAATGACAGGATGGAAAACAGAGTGATGGCACTACCATTCCTCTTCTTTTATAGGGCCTGGTGCTGGATAACTGCAGCTTTGTCTATTGGTGTTGGAAGGGACCTTCAATTCACACTCCAGGGTGATCACCAATTTAACACAAAAACGTGGCCTCCTTTCACAGCGACCTTTTAAAATAGCCAGTCAGCCACATTTTCATCTGTGCTCTGAAATTCTCCCACCTCGTAAAAATGAAAAAAAAGGAATAATAATATTTTTTCCCTTAAAATATACGGCGAAAACTAAAACTCAAAACTTTCCACTGCAACGCTGCAATGAAACATGTGAGCACCATATTACTGGTCAGGGCTCGAGCCATAAATCCTTACTCTGCTGGTGCAGACAAAAAAGGACTGTGCTGCAGGATCACTTTGGGTCAACCCCACAGTTGAGGAATCGAAAATAGTAAATAAAACGCTAAGAATGCATCACATCATCGAGGAAGAGCTTTTGAGGGGGCTGGGCTGGAGAACAGAACAGAGGAGAGGAGGGGGCTAAGTGGTGGTGGGGGGTTAGCTAGCTTCTGGCGTAAGGGATGAAATCTCACTGTTGACCTCTGTCTGGATTCTCAGGCCACTGCTATTAATAGTGCAGACGAGACGAAGGGAGGAGATGAAGGCTCCCAACAAGCCCTGGTTGGTTCAGTGGCTCAACAAGGAGCCAAGCAAGCAGAAGCGGGGTTGCCAGATATGCAGCGGATTTCCAGCCCAAATAACACAAAAAATGCCTGGATGTACTATATCCCAACTGATTTGATACAAATTCTATTGATTTCTTTGGCAATCTCGCCCTTTTTTTTTATCTGCAGACGGCCATTGTAAACAGCCCAATGGGGTGGGAAACTGCTCAATCTGGCAACACTGAGTGGGGGAAGAGAACATCAGATCTGGCTTCAAGAAAAAAATGCTCTAACACACAGGTTTCCCTCAGTGCTGCATAAATAGTGCCACAATGTCTTAAGAAAAAGAATCAGGCTCAAAAGAAATGGTAAATGGAAACCACCATGAACATAAACACCAACCACCCCTCCTCCTTCAAACCTCATAATTTGAATTTGACTCAAAATTCACAAAGCATAACCAGCTTGGTTCTTTTACCCCACTGTGATATCTTTAGATTCAGCCGTTAGAAGATAACCATGCCACAAGCAAGGCATTGTCAAATGTTTTTTTTCCAAATCCTTCTTCAGAGGGTTAGCGTGGGCACCACACGATGACAAATGGCTCTTTACAAAGTCAGAAAGAAAGAGTGTATTTACGTCCGCTCACAAAAAGACCTACAATTCAACTTCACGACTTTGCCAAGTGGTCCAAGCAGAACCGTTTAGCCAGCTTCTCCAATGGGAACGTTCGAACGGACCCTGCCTCGGCGCTTAGCAGAGGCGTGGCTGGCCACATCTCCAGTCCACTCCAACATGTAGCAAACGAAACGTCAACACGAATCTCAGGCATGATACGCATAGATGTTATTGCACCGCTGGAACTTCCTCGGCCGCTAAAACACATAAATATACGGCTGTTTATTTTTTTCCTCTACTCCTTTCTTCCCAGCCCTGACCACAACTACGATGCTGTCAGCTCAGCGGAGCCACAGTGAAGCTGAGCCAAGTGAACATGTGAGGATATCTTTTGTTTTGCTGAGGAATGCGGTTGACACCCATTGTCCTACCCGTTCTTATGCAACGCCACGCTCACTCCTCTCTCGCTTGTCTCTATCTCCCCACCACTCTCACTGTCTATCTCTCCACCACACTCACTTTCTTGCTTGTCTATCTTGCCATTTCTCCACCATTGTTAACCGTCTCTCTGTCCATTTCTCTGTCAGGGAGGATAGTAAGGATAGCAAAGATAGTCAGCCACCCACTATCATGCAAAGGCAGGACACTCAAAATCACTATCAAAATCACTTTAATCAGGCATTGGACTTTCTTGGGGGAAGGGGAGAAAATGATGCCTCCTGAAGCCAACTTTTAGTATAAACTAATAGGTCTTCTATTTTTACCTTTGAGAGGGAACTTTTTTTTTTAAAGTTTTTTGGGCCACCAAACAACATCTACCCTGAAAGACAAAGATTCTGTTTTCCTACTATATTTTGTTAATCAGACATGTGTCACACATGCAATAAAATTTCATTCGGCTTGAGAGAAGCGTAAAATGTAACACATCCATGGACAGCACTGTGGCTGAGTAAAAATAATGTAACGTCTGGAAGAATGCGTTTTTTTGCCCACACCCCCCAGAGACCTGGAGATTTCTCAGTCGGGGAGTAGAGCACATTAATATTGCTGTTATATTGCCGTTTCCTTACTGCCAAATGTCCAGCGCCTATTAATCACCCAGAGATGCCCTACAGAGAGAGAGGGGGGGACTAAGCGTCTGTAATATTATGGTGTTTTGTACACACATATCTTTCCAGCGACACGAC
Source organism: Engraulis encrasicolus (assembly GCF_034702125.1). Classification (NCBI taxonomy): domain Eukaryota; kingdom Metazoa; phylum Chordata; class Actinopteri; order Clupeiformes; family Engraulidae; genus Engraulis; species Engraulis encrasicolus. Next base: position 19,335,814 of record NC_085864.1, on the reverse strand, counting down.
CGTGACCTAGCCGGGTAAGGACAAGGCCAGCATTCACAGCTGAGGGGGGGTAGGGGGGTGGGGGCAGAGTAGTTACTGCGAAAGGAGGGGTGGAGGAGAGAGAGGATGGAGTTTATAGGCAGTTCATAATACAGCCTTCAGGGCGGAAGCAGAGCTGAGGAAAGTGAGAAACAGAAAGAAAGAATGAAAGACAGAAAGAAGGAAGGAAAGAAAAGGAAAGAAAATGAGGGAAGGTGGGGTGGAAGAGTGGAGGGGGAGATTTTTTGGAGTGTAATAAGATGCTTACAGCATTCCACTTGCTTTAGACCGGTAATCCCAGTCAGGGGAAAGAGAGTAACATGTGTTTATTTCCAAACACACACACGCACGCAAATGCGCACGCACACACACACACACACACACACACACACGCACATGCACACGCACACGCACACACACAAGACTCTCCTGCTGAGGTTAAAACACATTTGAATAGGAATTCAACTTGAAATTCAAATCTTGGAATAGTGTGGAAAAACAGTTGAAGTAAAGCTTTAAGACAACAAAAGTGATGCACATGATTATTTCAACATCTCTGAGTTGTAGAAAAATAGTCAAGTTTCACGATCACAAGTCATATGAGTTGAAAAGATTTCTTGATGACAATATCTCATGCAAAAAAGTGTGCTTCTATTCAAAAGTTGGACGGCTCATGCAAAATGAAACTTTACTATGTGAGATGATATAATCTCCGGTTTGGCTGGCACATTGAATCATTCTCTCTCTCCACCTCCAGCGACTGAGGGAGCACGTTTCTGGCACACAGTGGCTGTTGTGAATCACTCAGGTGGTGGGTGATACACATTGCTTTGCTTGCGCTTAGTGAGGTCCCATTTCACTGTAAAGAGCTTTGAATGCCTGGAAAATTGATATACGCACCAGTACAATGGAATGGTTTATTAAGTTTAATGAAGACTTCATCTTGCATTAAAATTCCTGACGGAAATTTCCGCATTAACTTGCCATGGATGCTCCTGCCCTGGATGAACCCTGAAGGTTGTTGACTGGCAGGTGGCCACTTCAACTCTCCCTCAAGATAATTAAGGCCAACAGAGCTAAACTAATTGACCTTTCCTGGCTACAAAAGTTCCATATCAAGTCTGCTTCCAATCAGATAAGCCATCAGTTTGTTTCATACATAAGAGGGAACGACCAGCTCTTCTCTCTCACACACAAAGATGCATCACTCGCTAGCTGTTGCAGAGCAATCTGTCAGGTTACACAGCGATAAGACCTGTTCTTCAGCAAACAAACTAGAGGACGACAGGGGAAGGAGTGTGATGGATGGCGAAAGATTTAAGTCCTCTGAAACCCTCTGAGGAATTGCTTTCTGCTCCCAGACAGCGTGCTGAGGAGGTTGACAGGGTATACTACTATAGATCGGTAAAGATGCATCACTAACTCTTTCACAGCTCTCAATCAGGTCTCCAGGTCTCCAGTGAAAAACCAAGGGTCGAGGTGTTAGGATGGATGGAGGAGAGGTCCCAGGGCATTGCTGGGTGTAGAGGGTACGTCCTCCAAAGTCCTCTCAGGCACGGCTCTCCACTAACTGACAGCGTGGTGAGGAGGTTGAAAGGGTATGTTAAAGGCAGATAAGATAGATGCATTGCTAAGTTTTCCACAGCTGTCAATCAACTCACTCAACACTGCAACCTGTTCTTACGTATGTAAACAAACATGGAAAAGCAAGTTGGATGGATGGATGGGGTTTGGGGTTGCTGAGGGTGAGTAGTGGTTGGCTTGAGTACTCTGCGTCCTCCAAAGCCCTCTGAAGAATTACTTTCCACTCCCTGACAGCTTGGTGGTGTTGAAGGGGTTGGCGGGGTATATTACAGGCAGGGGGAGGATTTTAGAGGCTTCTCGCCCTGATTATCGTGCTGTATTACTTTGGGGAGGCCTCAGCGAGTCCCGTACTTAAGCGAGTCTTTAAGCCACTAGAATGTGGAGTAAGACTAAGAGCCCCCCAAGCCATCCTCTAAAGAGACATCATTGGAAAAATATGAGTGTAAGTAAATCATCCTGAAGCGACACTGGTGCCTGTACTGCAATAAAAATGGTGCTAAAAGGGTAACTTGGGCCTTTTTTACACTTAAAGCCTCATTTCAGCTTGCTCAGCAACATACTGGAATGCTTGGGATGGAAATTAAGCAAATTCTGCTAGTCTGGGAACTTAAGGTTGTTACGTAGGCTACATACTGTATTTTGCAACTGTAGTTTCTTAAGACATAAACCTCACCAAGTTGTCAGTGGTGTTGGTACCATGACCCAAATATCATTGCGAGATAAGAGGCTTGAACTGTATGAAGCAGGAAGCACTAGAAGAAGAAATGAGCAAGGATCAGTTTATTAAATCGGATCCTCAGATTATTAAAATACCACCCAGAGGCTGAGAGGGCTATTCCGCATCAATGGGTAGCCACTGCAACAGTTAGCTCCTGACATCAATCAAACAACTGTACCACACAGACTTAAGAACAATGAGGGTCTGAACTGACTGACCCTGGTTATAGAGACTACTGGCCCTGTGGTGCCCTGAGGCTTCTAGATGGTGAACCAAATGTTTTAATGGAGAACCAAAAAAACAATTAGGTTTAGTTATTACTGGAGCAGCAAAGCAGTTTCTGCTGAAACAATTCAAAGATTAATTAGCAGACACAAAAGAATGGCTTTGACTCGCCAAAGCAAGCTGTAGATGCACGTGCACTGTAGGCCTACACTCCTTCACAACTGTGGGTGGCATCAATAATGACTTCAGGGAAATTCACGATTTGAAAACAAAACAAAACAGTATTGACAAATTGTGCAATGGTACACAATAGTGTCAACGTACTAAAAATTTTTATGAAGGGCAGGTTACTAACTAAAAGAAGTGTATGTGATGCGCGCACATCCAGTAAAACAGGTGCTGGATCAAAACAAACGTGCGTAAAGGAAGAAAGGAAATCCGCACACTGTTGCTGCTCACCGATTTATTAGAACACAACGTTTCGACCTCAGGCGGTCTTCGTCAGGTGTCGCTGACTAACTAACGTTACTAACTAAACCATTTGATTTCGTGAGCTGAACTGCGTAAAACAGCCCAATGCTACTTTTACGGCCAACCATGATGACGCATGACCCATTCTGACTGTCAAACGTGGACCTTCAGTTCACAGTGACTGAGGGCTACTGTGTCGACTATGGAAGTCTCTAATTACCGGAGCGGTGCATGGAATTTCGGCAGCAGTGCAAAAAGAAAAGCTGAGCGACCAAAAAGACACCCCTTTCCTGACAACCTTAAATGACTAACTGTACACAATGTGGCCTATGTGACACGTTAAAGCTAGCGGCGCAGAGGCCCAGTTTTGGGGAACGGATGGCTGCTAGTGCTGGAACGCCAGTGGGTGGGTGGAGTGTGGAGAGGTCTGGGAAGTGTATGAGATGTGGAGTGATGTATGGGTTTTGGCAGTGGTCACAGGCTACTGCTACTGAATGACAGGCCACCAAAAATGTGACAAGCTTTCTGAGTGAATGTGTGTGTGTGTATGGATGGAGAGAGAGAGAGTGTGTGTGTGTGTGCGCGCGTGTGCGTGTGTGCGTGAAGAGAAAGGGACAAGCATTAGTGTCCACACAGGCCACATGAGGCCTTGTTCAGTCCCTTTCATCACACAATGAAATGCATATGTCAACACACACATAACACCTGAAAGACTTGCCACATAGTTTTGGCTCCTGTTCAAAATGAGCGCTTGAAGTTCATCAAGTTAAAGGAGCAAGAAACATTCCCTAAGGACTAAAGCATCTAAAGTGTCTATAAATAAAACACGTTTTCATGTCAGTAAATACTATGCGATTGTAAAACACTAGGGCTGTAACGATATTGCATCGAACCAAGAAATCGTGATACACAGAGTCACAATACTGTATCGTGATACAAGGAGGCAATATCGTGATACACCCTTTCAAAGTTTTATTATGCAGAAAACAGCCTTATGACTTGATGTGATAATGTTTCCAAACTTCAGTGGAGATACATTTCATAAATCGTGGGATATATCGAACCGTAGGTCAAAAACCGTGATACGAACCGAATCGTGAGTTGAGTGCATCGTTACAGCCCTATAAAACACCTAATTTTACACTGGGCTACAGGCCACTCATCAGCTTCCTGCTGATTAGTGATGTTTAGGAAGTGCTGTGAGACGGGTGAGAGGCTTTGATCTTTATACTTTTATGGTGCAAACCCCAGCATCATCTCAGCACACACTTCCACTTCATTAGTCTTCCTCAATGTATAGACGTAGTATAGAGATAACATGATCGTGTGTGTGTGTGTGTGTGTGTGTGTGTGTATGTGTGTGTGTGTCAGCATGGCTTCTTGCTTGTTTTGGCTGCAGTACCCAGGCAAGGATATTCATGTTAGCCTACGGGACAGGGGGTGACAGGGTGGAGCTGTGCAACTGTGTGTGTGCGTGTGTGTGTGTGTTTGTGTGTCTGTATGGAAGTGAGCGCACCCACAGTGTGTGTGTGTGTGTGTGTGTGTGAAGGTGTGTGTGCGCACGTTTGCGCGAGCATGACACTGTGTTTGTCTATGTGCGCCTATGTGTGTGGGTGTGTGTCTACAGGTTTCAAAGGGCTTACTTTCAAAGCCCAGGAAACTCCAAAACAACATAAATCGCTCACTCCGTCTTCTCGCTCACCCCCAACCTCCACCTCCCCCACCTCCACCTCCACCTCCACATCCAGCTCCCCTCTTCCCCATCCCCCATGTGCCTGCTCCAGAATCGCGTCCTCACATCACAGCCCCCGGCCTCCACAGGGGGTCTACACACACCTGTCTCTGCTCCAGCTGGAGACAAAACGCAGTAGAAAACACACCCCAGCACAGCCAGGAGCTGGAGAGATCCATCATCGACTCAGATCATTCACATCACTCCTGCAGATCAATCACAATCTCTCACCCTTCGCTTCTACAACATCAAAAGACGCCAAAAGACTGATCATACTCAGACTGCAGCACCATGGAGTGAGTAGATGAAGTTCTGGATTTAGTGTTATGAATGGGTGGAGGAAGTTCTGGATTTAGTGTTATGAATGGGTGGAGGAAGTTCCATGTTTAGTGCACCATGTAGTAATTGGGTTCTATGTTTAGTTAGTTAGTTAGTAGGGGTGGCACAATATTCAATAAGTGAATATATCGTACAATACGTTTTTACAAGAATGATAACTTTTTGGCCACAGTAATTTTTATCTCATTGTCATTATATTGTTTGAACGACGATATAATGGTTTATCGCAATAATTTCTTGGCCAATTTATCGTCCAGCAAAATGTGTTATTGTGACAGCCGCCATATTAGTTAGTTAGAGCTTTATTTGCCCACGTGGGGCTATTGCACTTGCATTACACTCGCTGGCACCAGACATGAAACACAAAACAACATACAAAAACAAAACAATCTCAAACATAAACTAGCACACTAGCACACACTACACTGGGTGACTGCAGTACCACTTGACCTCGTTTAGTGTTTCAATCGCTTGAGGAATAAAAGAAAAAACTTTGACCTATTTTTGGAGGGGGGGGGCACAATGCCCTATACTACATAGTAAGTTCTATGTGCATTGCTCTATGTGGTGAACTAATTATGTTTTATGTGTACTTAACTATGTAGTAAATGAGTGAAGAACCATATCTACTTTTATATTGTGAATGGGTGAAGTTCCATGTGCAGTGCGCTACGCATGTCGTGAATGAGCTTACGGTAGTTCATTCAACACTGTCTGTTTTTAGCTGCTGTGGCATATTCTCACTACGGCGTCTGGCGCTAAAAGGTGTGCAGAGCTGATCATACTGAGAGACACGCTGTGGTCTGTATCTTATGACTGTGGATGCGATAATGTCTTTCAGCTCTCGGCAGACACAGTTGTTGTTGGTGGTGGTGGTGCTTCTCTGTACCTATCGCTCGTCTAAATCTCGTCTGCGCCATCTTGCCCCAGCATGCGTGTGCATTCCAAACCGTGGCCTTTCTGTGTGTGTGTGTGTGTGTGTGTGTGTATACCTGTGTTTGTGTCTGTGTATGAGTTCATGTGTTGAGGAGACAAGAAGTAACCCAGGAGAGTTACTTTGTCATGTGTTGAGGAGGCAAGAAGCAACTCAGGAGAGTTACTTTGTCACAGAGACACTGCTCAAAAAAGCGAACAAGGTCAACAGGCCGATGTTGCACACAAAAAGCAGAACAGTATCCAGCAAACAACAGGGTCTTAGAGTCGCGTGCACACATCAAAATAAGGACTAGTGCGAATGTGCGTCTTCATTTTAGTACACCACATCCTGCTGAGGGAAAAACCAAGCTGGAACAACAAAGTGGCAACCAATGGGCGACCAAACGCCACCACCCGCTGCGCAGCTTCTAACGACAGCAGCGACAACGAATACGACTATAAGGCCCGACTCCCGATTGGCATTTCCTCTCCCCTTCACTCCAGCAGAGCAGAGCATCCTGGGAGAGCATCTGGAAGCAGTTTTAGGCCTCGGCTGCTGTTCCATGCTGTTGTGTGCTGCATGCAGCTTCAGCCGGGCCCAGGACAAAGTCATCTGAAAGGGCTCCCCGCCACTCAAATACATACAATGTGATGAGGACACAATTTCGGGCCCCCTCTGTCCATGGGCCCAGGATAAGTGCCTCTTTTGTCCACTCCCCTGTCGGCTTACCTGGTTTCATGTGTGTGTACTGGGTGCAGCTGTGGAGCATTTGGCCAAACTATGAAGCTGCTGCTGCTGCTGCTGCTGCTGGTTCTGGATGTATTGCTCGCTCGCTCAGCTGGCCGTCACCTCGCCTGGCTCCTGTGGCTACCATACTTAGTCCATCTGTCCACATCTTTACGCAGGAAAGCCAACATGGCGGGGTAAAGGGGTCAGCTGTCCTGGGCCTAGGGTAGTGTTTCTCAATAGGGGCTCTACAGCCTGCCCGGGGGGCATTGTGAAGCCCTAGGGAGGGCGTTGTGAAGGTCACAGTCAAGATGGGGTGGTGGTGGCATTAGTCCAGTGGGAGGCATTAGGCCATTTTAGTTTTTAATACTAAGGGGGCGTTGGAAATCTTATGGTGAGGTCAAGGGGGCATTGAGAGGCTTATGATGAGGTCCAGGGGATGTTTTTTTTATAAGGTGGAGAACCACTGGCCTAGGAAGATGCTGGGCCCAGAATTGGATCCTCAGTACATTGTATGCAGGGGGCTTTCCGTTTACTTTGTCCTGGGCCCGGCAAAAGTGGTCACCCCTGTCTGTCCACGTCTGGATGAATTGGTAGGATAGATAGAGGGATGATGGAGGGGGTCAGCAGAGGTTGAATAGCGTTCCCCTTGTAGCTCCATGGGAGGTAGGAATTTGCTGTAGAGGTTAAGGACGGAGTCATAAGTTAGGGGGGGGGGTGTGTTAAGGTTGGAGTGTGAAGAGTTATAGAGGGGCTATTCATCATAGTTTAGGGAGCAAGGGGTGAGTTTGGAAGGTTACGTTGGGTGCATAGCCAACCAAGTGTTTTTGGTGAAGTGATTCATTACAGAATCAGACAGACAGTCTAGAGCCCCCACCTGTGTGTGTGTGTGTGTCTGTGTTTCTTATAGACTGTCTGTCTGACCGTCTGTCTATCTGTCAGTGTGTGTGTGTGTGTGTGTGTGTGTGTGTGTGGAGGGGAGTGTGTACGTGGATGGGGGATGACATGTAGTCATGTCTTCAGGCCAGAGTCTCACAAGACAGCACTGCCAAAGATCGAGATTGTTTTCGATACAGCTACACCACCGTCTTCATGATTCATTATGCAACCAGACGAGCCAGCCGGCGCAGAATGTGAATTAACTTGTTGAGTCAACATTGGCGGAGAAACTCGAGCTCTTTATCAGGGATGCCCTGGTCTCATCCACTCAACCACTGGAGACCAGGAGCGAGCGGCTAGAGCCGAGATGGACCACAACACTCTTTTGTTGAAGCACCGGATAATATGAACGGACTGTTTTGTTTTGGGGGAAACTGGGGAGGTTAGAGGGCTTAAACTGAATAAATATATGACCTTGGAGACACACAGAGAGAGAGAGAGACGGACAGACAGGCGGGCAGATGGGTAGATGCACAGCCGCACAAGTGAACACACACAGAGACAGAAACAGAGACAAACATGCACACACAAAACAGACACACACAGAACCAGAGACACAAATGCACACACAAAACAGACACACACAGACCCAGACACAGAGACCCAGACCCAGACACACGCGCACGCACACACAAAGACACACACACACCATTCAAAGTTTTGACAGCCAAGATGACATATGCCTAGTGGGATTATCCTATTGTGCATGGCTGCTCATTTAAAAGGCTTATGTGGCGGGACACAACACGACACGAGTGACCAGTCAACACCTCTCTGTGTTAGGGGATTTGGAGGCCAGAAATCCTCTTGACCCTACTTGGCAACCCAAACAACGGGATGGCACGCAAAGCAAACAGCGTCTGATCTGTCAGATGGTGGCATTCATGTACTG